>NW_007259801.1:482169-600090 GCF_000164805.1 Carlito syrichta
CCCAGCAGGTCGAGGCTGCAGTGGTCAGGAGCGGCCACTGCACTCCAGTCTGGGTGACAGGGTGAGACTCCAACTCAAAAAAAAAAAGAAGCGAAAGATGACAAACTCTGCAGAACGTGCACTCCAAACAGGAAGAGGTGGGTCACAGGATGGGGGTGCCTCATGGCCAGCTGGGTTCCAAATAGATCATTGGAAGAAAAATTCCATTGTCACTCCAAGATGCCACTTTACTGTCAGATATTTGGGTAACAACAAATGTGGCTGAGGATGTGGGGTCGCAAGTGCCCCCTGGGGAACTAGCAGGCCTGCCAGGGAGAGCCTTTAGGGCCACTTGGATGTTCTTCATTAAATTATAGCACTGCCTCTGCCAAGAACCGGATGCCACTCCTGAGTGTCACAGAAAAAGGTCTCTCACAGAGGCACGGTGGGGCATCTCTGAGGATGTTCACTGCAGCATTATGTGGGGGTAGGCAGGAGTTGGAGGCTAGCCCTACTCACCCCTGCAGGAACAGCTTATGGGACAGAGGCTGTGCATTGTTCAGAAGGGTCATACCAACTGCACACACAGGAACATAGGCCAGGTCTCAACAACAAATATCACTGGAGCTGGGATTAACTCAGGGGCCCAAGGGACTTCCAAGGAAGCCTGGTCTCCCGGGAATGAACTTTGTCAGTGGGTTTTTGGGGGAGACAGGTCCTTTGCCCACAGCCTTTCTGAGGTTACCATCCTTGGTTTCTCTGCCCAGACCTGGGTCCCATGCCCTTCTGACCTCAGCTTCGTGTGGCATAATCAGGACCAGCGGCCTCCAAGGCCTCCTCCCTAGGCCTGGCCTCCTCCCTAGGCCAAGCCTACGTCCCAGAGGCAATCAAGAACAGGCCTGGTGGTATCAGAGTTGTGAGGGTGCCCATCTGTCACCCATCCTGTCTGAGTCCTGCCATATTGGTTTACTTTTGCCTCAGTTTCCTTACTGTGCCCTGTGGGAACCCAGGGAGCTCTGAATCCCAGCCTGCTTGTCTAAGGACCCTTTTATTGCTTGCCTGTCCAGCCCTGGGACTCACTATGAATGGGCCAACACAGATCACCAGGCTACAGCCTGACTGACTTCCAGGGTCACCGCCAGCTGGAATCTGCTGTGTCCCCTCAGCAAAGGGGTTTTTCACATCACAGGTCCCGCCTAAGTCAAGCCCCTGTGCATGGCAAAGCTGTCATCATTTATGTGACTACTCAGGTGGCCCCAGCAGGCTACCCTGTGTCCAGTCAATCAACCTAACCCTGGCTTCACTCCATCCTAGTGCACTGAGTACACAGGTTTCCCAGAAAAACTTCTCCAGCACGTCAGAGAAACCAGCCTGTCTGGGAACAGTGAGTTGTCACTTCAATGAACAATGCAATCTTT
Source organism: Carlito syrichta (assembly GCF_000164805.1). Classification (NCBI taxonomy): domain Eukaryota; kingdom Metazoa; phylum Chordata; class Mammalia; order Primates; family Tarsiidae; genus Carlito; species Carlito syrichta. Next base: position 483,567 of record NW_007259801.1, read on the forward strand.
CTGGTTTGAAATTCAATGTGACACCAGCCTGGCTGGTGACATCTGACACATCCCAGATAAGGGTTTCACAGGCACAGGTTTTGCTATGCTGTCTCCTCACCTGGCCTGACTTTGGGCTAAGAGCAAACACTTAGATGAGCTGGGGGGTTGGCACCTTGCCCCTTACCATTTTCCTTGTGCCAAGAGTGACTCAGGGTTGAAATCTGCTGCTTTGTCCTGTCACAGCAACACTGCAGCAGCCATTGGTCCTGGGACTAGACCAATGACTGATGCCAACCTTGTTGCTGCTTCAGGGCTGGGCATACGTCTTCTGTACCCAGGATTTGGGCTCAAGGCTCAGACTTCTGAGGGGAGAGGTTTTACTTATTTTTCTGTTAAGTTTGAATCTGAAGATGGGACTGCTTGATGGGGATCACTTCGTCACACACAGAGGCTAAAAATGGAGCTAACATGAGGAACAGCAAAGTCAGAAAGGAATGAAATCAGGCCCGAGCTCCTGGATCCCCCTATTCCTGAAGCAGAGTTGTCCTTTACTTTTCAGTCATTGTCTGAGCCAAGGTACCCCATCCCTTCTCTTTACTCCCTTCCCCCCCTTTCCCATTTCCATCTCTTTTCTTCTCTCTCTCCTCTTTCTTTGTTTCATGTGTGTGTGTGTATGTCTGTGTGTTTTCATGCATGTGTATGCATGTAAAGCAGAGTCCTGACAGACACAGCCAGGAGATGCCCGGGTCAACTCCTTAACCGGGCCGGCTCCTGTGTGAGGCTCAGGTTGGGCCTTCCCTCCTTGGGCAAGAATTCCCCGGCCATGCTGAGTTTCCAGGGTTTCCTCCTGGGTACCTACTCCATCCCTCTCATTTAATCTGAATGAGCACAGCAGAAAGAGAAAGTCTGAGCTGTCTAGCAGAATGTTGGCTCAATAGAAGGATGACTTTTGAAAGCCAGGGTACCCCAGGGAGGGGTGCTGCTCTGAGCAGCAGTCTAGTCCTTGTCTCTGAAAGGATTCCTGCAGAGGCTGGATGTGGGACTGGAGCTGGTCAAGCGAGGAGGGAAGGGGGAGATGGTTCCTGTGCCCATCTTAACTCATGTGACTCTGAAAGCCACATGGAGTGGTGAACGTTCTGCACACCCTTCCGCATGCAAATGAAGGTCCAGCATGCCTCACTGTCCGGAATATGTCAGAATCAGACGCTTGGCAGCCATGACAGCCCATGAGGGTCTCCCACTTGGAGCTGGCATTTTGCAAAACGCTGATGTGGTTGAATGTCGAAATGTGTGGCCGGCGGGCAAGATGCCCAAAGCGGGACAGATGCATTCGGGCCAGGCCAGCCTCTCACTGGCTGCGCCAGGCTCTCTCCCGCCATCTGCTCCAGCGGCTCTTCCAGTGTTGCTGGAGGCAGGGTTGAAGGGCCTGGCAGAGAGGCGGGATTGGGCTGGGATGGGTAGGACGATGGTGGCATCAATTATCAGCCCTGATCTGTGAACAGCACGTTATGCAGCTCATGGGGAGCAGGCGTCTGTTTTTCCTGTGAAGCATATTGTTTCCAAGAAGATAAAGAGCACAAAGAGAAATGGAGAACCCAGGATCCAGAACTTTCTAAACCCTAACAATCCCCGTCATGTCCACATCCATGTCCACAGAAGCATGGATGTCCACAGCTCCTGCACTCACTCCTGCCTCTGGGAGGCAGGGCTGTCCTGAGGTGTGCTGCTCTTGTTCTGGAAGGTGAAACTGGAGTGGGGGTCTCAATAAAGAGATCCTTGGTGAGCAGGCAGGCATGGAAATTCCTCTGTTTGAACAGCTAGAAGTGGGTTGGGAGAGGAGGGAGGGGTTGCCAACCAGCCAGGTCAAATTTCAGGAGAGTCCTACATGGCAGGAAGACACTAGGTGCTGAGGTTGGTGAGCGAGAGAGTGTGAACATGTGTGCATAATTGTGTGGGTGCATGCACTTTCGTGTATATTACATGTGTGATGTATGTACATGTGAACACAGGCATGTATGTAAACTGAGGCAGAGCTTCCATTGCTAGGCCAGCACAGCTGGGTCCCTTCCTGCTCAGCTGTCCGGAAAGCTGACAGCTGTTGAATCAGGGACTGAGACTCCAATCCCGGAATCCTAGGGGAGGAGCCTTGAGAGCCCTGCAAGACCTGATGGGTGGGGGGGAACCAGGTCAGGATTGTAGGGGGAACTCATGGGAAACTCATGCGTAGGTGGGAGATGTTGAGGGACCTAGGGAAAGAGGGAGCTGGGATTCAGTCGTGCAGACAGAGGTGGAGCACCTTGCAGGGCCTGGGCCCTGGCCTGCTTCTTGGCACCTTAGGGGCACAGGACAGCCCCTCCTCCTAGAGCATGTCACTCACACAGACACACATAGACACTGAGACAGAGCCACATGTGGGCACCTCAGAGACACACACATGTATCCCGGCTCCTGATGGACCACACACAGACCACGCCGGGCCCATATGCCTGAGGCTGTCCCTGTCTCCTCGCCCTCTAGAAAGGGCAGGGAGTGCTCAAAGTTATGCCACGACCTGGGCAAGCCCAGACTCCCAACTCCTTCTCCTGGGAAACTTGCAACACACTAAGCCATTCCATCCAAGTTAGCCAGGTGCTGTACAAATGAGAGAAAGGAAGACACAACCCTTATTATCAGGAGCTTAGAGTATCTACGGTCAGGAGAAGTGACTTCAGCAATGAAATATGTAGGACACTTTGGGGAGAACCTTATAAAACTGTCATTTTTGTGACTTAAAAATGGCCAAATATCAGTGATTTGATACAGGTCAAAGCCGCACCTGGGTGAAGAGTAAGGGCCATGAGGAGTGGGGTCTTCTGGGAAGTGGAATAGGTATGGGTGGTGACAGCCTGGCAGTTCCATAGCCTGTGGCTAGCACATGGGCAACCCCAAGGCACCATGGCCCGCAGCTAGGATCATGAGTGCTTTGAGGGCAACAGTCCGCTATCCTTCCATCCGGCATGCTGGGTTGGCTGGGTCTGGCCTGAGGTGGGGAGTACCTGCTTCTGTGTGTCACACCCTCCTGCATTGGTTACACATGCGTACCCCAGCCTGTGGCACCTGTGTGCTCTGCAGCGTAGAGCCTTCACTCTATGCCCACTCTGGACAGCCGTTCACCAGCACCTTCTGAGCAGGACCCACTGTCCCAGATGTTGGCTTTCTTGAGTAGACCTTGTCCTCCAGCCTCTCCCAGTGAGCGGAAGAAACCATAACACACACAGATGGTTGAAATCTGGCACCCTCTTGGAGGGGACATGGGGCCTCTGCTCCTGTGCTGGTGCCAGGAGTTCTCCCTTCAACCTGACACGGGCTGTCAGGCCTCACCATCCACACCCTTGGACTCTAGTACTCTAGTTCGGAGTCCTGGCCAACGAGGGTTCTTGGCCCAGGAGGAAGGTCACAGTGTCCAGTGATCGCCATGGGTCTTTATGTTCAGATGCAATGTTCTACACACCAGGGGCTTCCACCCAAGGGGTCTGCGCTCTGAAGGCTCCCCACATGCAGGGAGAACCAGCAACCCAGGCCCACTCCAAAGTCCGGGCCTGCTTCCCAGCATTCGGGGTGGGGTTGCTTGAGAGCCCGTGCATGGGTGGATGCCCAGCAGTCTCTGACTCGCCCACTGCCAGTGGGGCCTCTGGTAACTGATACCAGCCCCTTTCGGTGTCTCTGGGACTTGCTTGTGTCAGAGCCTACTGGAGAGTTCTTCCTGCGCGTTGAATCGATGAAATGAACAGGACAGGTCACTAGTTCCCTGCTGGGAAGAGGCTGTCAAGGGAAGAACTAACCCCCTCTCCTCATGGTAATTTCAGAGGTCTTAGGAGTCGGAGTGCCACAGGACCAGGACACTGAATTTCATACCCTCCCCCACTATCTCTGTGGCCTGAGGGCCTGTGTTCAGCTTCTGGTCCTGGTGCCTGTGCATTTGCAACAGGGCAGGTGTGCAAAGCAGAGAGTTGACTCCGCATGAGAAGCTACTAGCTGAGGCTGCAGGTTTCGCCTCTGACCCCATTTACTAGCAGGGCGACTTGACCTTTTGTGAACCTAGTTAAGGGGCAAGCCGTGTGACCTTGGGCAAGTCATTGCACTTCCCGTAAAATGAGACCACATCCGACCTTCCCTGAGGGAGGCTGAGGGCCAAGTGGGGTCATGATGGGACTTGAGTACAAGGCTATGCCTAGCTACTTCTTGGCAGATGGGAGTAGTGGCCACCCTGCAGCGCTGCAGCCTCTGTTGGAAGCCCTCTAGTGGCAGGGAGGTCGGAGGTTGAGACTTCAGGGGGTTGAGACCTCTTTTCTGGATGGCATCACGTTGGGCTTTAGGCTTGGGGTAGCATAGGACTACCTAAGGATGGGGGGGCAGGGTGGCTGGGCTCCAAGGCCAGCGCCCACATCAGCAGCTTTGATGCTGTATATGCATCCCATACCTGGAGAGTAAACAATTCTTTTATTTCTCAGTTTTTCTGAATATGTTAATTGATCTGTGTCTATAAGAGGGGGAAGCTTCCTAGTTAGAGGCACAGGGTCCAGTTAACCGGGAGTCCTTGCCGTCACCCTGCCCCTGGAGGGGAGAGGAGGATAGGGGAGGGGAGAGGATCACTTGCTATCACCCAGTCAGTGGAGGGGAGACATTCTAGAATTCTCTGCAGAATCTGGAGGGGGTAGTGGGGGTCAGAGAAAAGGAGACACAACTCACCAAGGATGGAGCTGTCACCATGAGCTAGGATACTACAGCCACCCTGTTTCTCCCCCACACCATGGCTATGTTTGTTGTGAGGTAGGGATGCGGGGGACCCTGTGTCAGCCCCTCAAGAAGCTCTTCTGACATGTCATCTATATATCCTAAGGTCTGTGTTTCCAGCTGCTGGCTCAGGACATGACTCTGAAGCATGCTCACAGGCTTTCTTGGGGACAGAGGGAGGGAGGAAGGGAAGGAGAACAGGAGAGAAGGGAGAGAAGGGAGAAGAAGAGAGGAAAGGAAGGAAGGGGGAAGGGCAAAAAGGAGAGAAGGAGGGAGAAGAGAGGGAAGGAAGGAGGGAGGGCGTCCCAGAGGACTCCTGCTGCCCCACGAGGGCACTCTGTGCCAGGCTCGCCCTTTTTTCCACTCCACACCCCCTTCTGATGTTCTGTCTGCCACCTCCTCATCCACCTGGTCAGTGAGGGGTGACCTGTATTTGGAGCTCCAGCGTGGGCTCCAAGGACCAAGCTGGCAGAACTGGAAGTTCAACGCTCTCCGGCATTGAACAGAGCATTGACAGAGGTTGCATGTCGAGTGTGAGTGTGGACGGGAGCTCAGACACAATCGGTGTTGCTACATTTCCAGGGTGGCGAGCACAGTGGACTTCCCGGCAAAGCAGCAGGGGTGGGGGCCAGGAGCACCAGCTGGGGACCCTACCTGCCGTCTTCTCAGATCTTTGAGTCGCAGCTGCCTCAACTGTGCAGGAGCTCAATCCTTTCTTCTCTCTCATTCACACACTCGGCACCATCTCACGCCGGGACGTAAGCACAGTGGCCCCTCATCCAGCAGTCATTCTGCATGAGCCTGGGGTCAGGTGGAGGTGGTCCCACAGCCTCATTGATCATTTTAAGAGCCCTGTGACCTTGGGCCTGTCACTCAAGTGCTCAGGGCTTCCATGACCTTGTTGCTGACAGCGGGGCAGGGAGGATGGCTGAAGAATGCTGTCTCAAAGGCAGGGGCCAGTCAAGGACGACAATGGCACAGGAGGGTCCTGTGGGAGCTGAGCACATGCCAGCAAATCTCCATCCCTATTGCTGGGACTTCTCTACTTGGAAAGATGGACATGTGAGAGGTCAGTCCAGGGCAGAGGGTGGCCCAGCGGCCCAGTCCACACAGGGCGAGTGTGAGGGCCCTGAGAAGGACCCGCCTGGACCAAGACCTGAAAAGGAGCCCAAATGAGCAGCAAAGACAGGTGCAGGGACACTGCCCAGCGCATGGCACAGCATCTAGACTCAGGTGGGAGAGCACCTGGTCTCCCTGCCCTGGTCATGCCTCCCTCACCCCAGAAGTTCTCAGGAAGCTCCAGCTGAGACCCTTCTCGGAGACTACTGTAACATCTGGGTGCTACCAAGGCCTCAGGACTTTGGAGACTCCTGGGCTGCAGGGTAGGGGTGCCTTCGCAGAGGATACGAGGAGAGATGAACTGAGCTCCCTCCACATGCTGGGGGATGGGCAGGGTCTCACAGAAGCTTCCCATCCTCAGGGAACACAAGATGAGAGACTGAGAGAAGAGCTGGTCACTGCAGTCCACAGAGAAGAGACCTGGGTGAGAAGAGGCCACTGCCAGCCTCACACTGCCTAAAGAGCTCCCACCGCCCACTGCGTGTGTCAAAGCACCGTCCTGGCCATTGTTCTGCTGCATCCTCGCCAAAGGGGATAAGAGGCTTGTCTCAGCTGCCTGAGTCAAACCACAGTGGACTGCTGAGCCTACTCTCAGCCCTTGGTGGTGAGGGGACATCTGGTAACCTGCGGTGGCTTGGAAAAGGTAGGAGACCATGGTGCAATTGTTCATCTCCTGCTTCCACTGGTCAAAGAAGCCGGTGCAGGCCGTGTCCCTATGGAGAGGCCCAACATGTAGGGGACTCTCCTTGCTTTGTCCAAGACCGTGGGCTCCCTTCTGGCACTGCTCTCACACCTGGTGTTCCCACAGGCAATGCCTGGCACAAACTGGGCCAGTGACAGTTCTCCAGCCTCCCGGGGACTGGCCAACCATTCAGAGGCTTCCTTGAGATGGGAAGGACGCTGTCCCATCCCACAGGGAGATGCTGAATGGAAGGGTGGTGAAGGGTTTTGCCAGCAGCTGCTTTTCTCTACATGCTGCATGGGAGGAGTTTGCAGAGTGACCCAGCTCAGACGTGCCCAACAGACAAAGCTTCCTGGAGCATCCATTCCTGTGCCATTGGAAGTTTGGTCCGGCATCTGGCTTTTAGACCCAAGCACCCCGGGGCCTTCCCTTCCCAGGAGCCTGCCCAGGCCTTTCCATACCAGCCAGGTTGCAGGTGGATTCTGCCACTCACACGTAGGTGGGGTGAGGAGAGTTCACTCAGACCTCGGGCAGCCCCAGAAGGAGAGGGAGGGCCTGGAAAGTTCTGAACATCCCTGGTAGCTCCTTTACCCATCACGGGTGGCCTTAGGCCTGTTGCCAACACATGTCTGTATCCTACCCCAGCATAGTGTCCTTCCAAATGCCAGGACCCCACCTTCTATCAGTCAGGACTCATGGATCCAGCAGCCCTAGAGGTCTACACAGCCTGCTTAGCTGTCCCTCCGGTGTCCTGGACCTCCTTGAGACCCCTAGTTCTTTCCTCTGAAGCTTAACGGCCTGACCCCCACCCACCTCTCCAAGCCTCTCAGGATCTCCATCTAGAAGCAGATCCAAGAGGTGGTTTCCTGCTTTCTTGGCATTTCCCAGTCAGCCCAAGACCTCTGATCAGCAAGGGCAATCTCCAGAGTGTGGAAGTAAGGCGTATCCAGGACTGAATAGCAGGCAAGGGCCTCCCTGCCCTGGCCGGTCACAAATTGTGTGACCTCAGGCAAATTGCCTAACTCTTCTGGCTCTCATAACCCTGGGTTTCCAGGGTCAGTGTGAGCCTGGGCAAGGGCAGAGCCCCGGACAGCAAGAGAAACACAGGAAGGGCTCAGTCCATATCCGGTCCCTCCTCCTCTTCCAAGACCAAGGGTACGGGGCAGTGGCCACGGAGGAACGGCTGGATCCCATCCTGCAGGTCCTAGGTAGATGAAGTCCACACTCAAACACAGGCTGGAGATAGGCAGCAGCTTGTGTCCAAACAGGGGGCAGGACTTGGGTTTGTGCGTCTCATTGTGCCTCAGTTTCCCCAGAGGTACAAGGAGTCGTTGGAGGAAACAGCTCATTGCTTCCTCCGAGTGTGTGGCTCAGCTCCTGCCTTCTGCCCTGGTGGAGGTTGCTCCAGGACCTGGGCAGGCTTAGGAAGGCCGAAAGCCTTGGGGACATCATTTGGTAAATGAGAGCAGGCAGGATCCATGGGCAGCTTCGGATGCAGTCATGGAGTCTGGCGGTCCAGGTAGGCTGGCATGCTAGTGACTTTTGCTCTACCTCTGATACCCTCGGAGCAGTGACAGCTGTCATTGGATCTCTAGGACCTGGCCTGTCAGCTGTCAGGGGGGAGAGAGCAAGTGACAGCTGTGGTAGCCTGGGTGAGCCACTCGGGGGTGGGGCATACCGCTTTTCCTAGGCACACTGGGGGAGGCAGGAGCCAGTGGGGCTGGGGCACCAGAGGCTCTCACCCGAGGAGCTCACCCTGGATCTGGGAAGGAAGGGAGGGATGTGTGGACCATCCTGGGAGCCCGTGTCCCCCTTCTCCCTTCTTTGAAAAGAGAATAAAGGAAAAGAAAAAAAATCCATGTTCCATTCACTCTGACTTGGTTTTATTTCGGAGCAAAGGTTTTCCTGTGGGTCTAATGATACTCAGCGTCACTTCTGCGGAAGTGGGAAGCCAGGGGGAGTGTCTGCTCTGCCCTTCCTGGAGGCGTGCTGTAGTCACCACGAAGAAATTCTGGCGCTCCCGGGATCAGGGCTTTGTGGTCAGCGTCCATCCATGTGTCCAAGCAGGGAGACTGTCACGAGCTGAATTGTGTCCCCTAAAATTTGTATGTTTAAGTCCTGACCTCCAGCACCTTAGGATTTAGAGATAAGGCCTTCAAAATTGTGATTAAAATGAGATCATCCAATCTGACTGGCGTCCTTATAAGAAGAGATTAGGACACAGTCCACACAGAAGGACGGCCTTTCAGGACACAGGGAGGAGATGGCTGTCAGTAAGCCAAGGAAAGAGTCCTCAGGAGAAACCAGCCCTGCCACACCTTGACTTCATACTGCTTGGCCCTAGAGCCAGGAGGACACACATCTCAGCTGTTTATAGCATTGTGTTATGGCGGCACGGACTGAGTAATGCAGACTAAGGCTCAGGGAGGGGCAGACACCCTTCTACGGGTCCCGTGTCCCAGGGCCCTTTGGGTTCAAGTTCCTCCTTCACCAAGAAGGCTCAGACCTCCCTGCGTGCACAGGATGCTCGCTGTGAGGCTGGAGAAAAGATGAGTGCCTCTGGGCTGGCCTGGGGTCTCAGCACCCAAAGGTCGAGGTCTGCTCACTCACTCCAGAATGCACAACATGTACATGTGTGTGTGCGCGTGCGTGTGAGCACATGCCTGTGAGTTGTTACAGTGACCAAGCTGAATGAGTCCTGGCCCCTCCCTTAAGGGGCACGCCCAGAGGGGGATGAAAACATGCCCATGCCGTGGGGACTGATGGCTCAGGCTGTTATGCGCTTATTAAAATGGATGAGCTCAGCGCGGGGTGTTGACCTGGAACGATGGAATAACGGCCGCTGTGGATTATTACGTGAGGGAGTCTCAGGGGAGCAGAGGCCACGGAATTCCATTTTGGTTAAAAAAGGAAAACAGCAAAATTATACATACATCTATATTTTCCTATGTTTGTATGATATTAAAGAAAATAAGATAGCAAGCTATGTGCCACTTTGTCCCCACTGGTGACCTTGACAGAGCCAGAGGGGGAAGGAGATTTGCTTTTTTTTTTCCTGCATAAAGGCCTGTATTCTCGGAATTCTTAAGAGTGCAATGATTTTTGTCGTAGAGAAACCAATAAAAGAGGACTAAGAAAACAGACTAGAGCTGACCAGGAGACAGCAGGGGGCAGACGGAGGGCTGGGGGGGAGATGGCCCCCGTGAGGGCTGGGGACTCCCTGGGCAGGGGGTGCTGCTAGGTTGGGCTCCAGGGTGAAGGGACTCTGACACCCCTCCCTTGGTGAACAGTAGCCCTTCTTTATTCTAGAAGCCCTGGTTCTGGGAGACTGGGGGTGGGGTAAGATGAGGTAGGGGTGAGGAGGGAAGGCTAGTCCAGGAACTCACCTGCCTGGGCTGTGAGGAGCGTTGGGAGGACTTTCAATGGGGCCATGTGGATGAAGGAGGTGGCCAGCGACCACCAGGGCCTAGGACTCTGCCTATGGGTGTGGGCTGTCAGCTGACCGTAGGCCTGGACAAGGGTGAACAGAGACATGGTTCCACCTGCCAGTACAGAGGTCTGTGACCACGGAACATCTTGCAGAGGCTGCCCTGCCCACACTGACAGCTCTGCCCAGCTCTCCTCACAGCTTCTGAGGGATGTGGAGGGCTGGCCATGGCCTACATCTGTTCAGCTGCCAGTCCACACTGGCAGACCACCACTTGTCCCATAACTCTACCTGCATGGACACCTTTTCTGACACCCTACGTCTGGCCTGCACTCCCTAGTTTCCCCCTTCTCTCCGAGCCTCCCCTGCTCTCTAGGTCTCTGTAGACTCCCTAGGCCTCCTCCTCTTCCCTAGGCCTGTCTGCTCGTTATGAGGTCTTATTCCTCTTCCCCCTCTTCCCAAGGTCTTCCTCTTCCTCCCTAGGCCCCCCTATTCCCTAAGCTTACTCTCTCCTCCTTAGGCCTCCCCTTCCTCCGGATCTCTCCCCTCTCCTCCCAAGACTTTCCTCTTCCTCCCTAGGCCTGCCCCTTCCTGAGGTGTTATGCCTCCTCTCCCTTCTCTCTAGGTCCCCCTCAGCCCTCTGGCTGCCCTCAGAAGGCCCCTTTCCCAGTAGAGCCTTTCCTGGTTGTCCAAGGTGACCCGGCCCTCCCTGCTTCGGCTCCAGCCTGGCCATAGCCCTGAGGGTGGCCTGGCCCTGTCGCAAACTCAGAAGGGAACCACTGGCTTGTTTCACTCCATTTCAGGAAGCACCACAGGCCTGGACCACACGCCTGGACCACAGAACCCCAGCTGGAGGCCAGCCCGGCATTTGGTGGCAGGTCTGAAACTAATGGAGGTGCTTCCTTCACTTGACATCCGAGACCCCTGAAGCCTCACAGAACTGGCACGAGTCACCTGGGGCTCAAGGACCTCCCCCAAGGAGGGGCTGGTGCAGCACAGCTGGGGAGTGAGGCGGGGAGCAGCCAGAAGCAGCTGCTACCAACAGGACAAGGGGTCTGGGCAGGCCCCTTCTCCACTCCGGACTTCGGTTTCCCGTGGGCAAATGTGAGATGGTTGGGGGGCTGCTCCTGGGACCCTCTGTAGGCAGAGCACCCGGAGCAGTCCATCTCAATTTCAACATTCTTGACAGTTGGGGCCAGACCCTTCCCTGTCAAAGGCCATCCTATGCACCATGGGAGACCCGGGCCCCTCCCCACCAGGTGTGACAACCATGAATGCCTTCAGATGCCTTCAGGGGCAGAATCGCCCACCAGTGGAGATCCTTGACCCAGAAGACTCTCATGATCTTGACCTAGGGCCCAACAATGGGCTTCAGGGTCCCTGAGTCCCCTGGATTTACACCCAAAACTTTCCTGGAAAGAAGGTCACAGAGGTCATGAGACCCAAAAGGGATGTGTGTACCCCCAAACTGAGAATCCCGTGGCTGGTGTGTATATGGGAATGCAGCCACAATGGGGCGGCTGCTGTCCTTGCAAAGATAAGTCGGTTATGACATTTACATCCTTGCAAGAAGTTGTGCTCTCCCTCTGGGCTTGTTCGCGTTTCTTGACCCCAAAGGTCTCTGTCTTCTTCTTGCTGCTCCCCCATCCCTCATTCTCTTCAGGAAAATCTCTTCCACAAATTGTCCCTTTATCTGAAGTATTCCTATCGGGTTTTTAAGCCCTGCTGATGGAAGAGGGCTATTACGTGTGCGATCGCCTGCATTTATTTACATATTAGCTGCAAAAGGGGGGCCTGATTTTTCATCTGGGTGACACAGCTGCTCTTGTAAAAAGGGCGTCTATTAAAAAGGCCATCGCTTGGTACAAGCTGCAGTGTCTAATTGGCTTCTCGGGGACATTTTTTTATTATTATTATTTGCTCGGGGAACTGTTCATTTGAGCAAACGATATTAAATGACTATTGTCTAGTCTTTAAGGAATTACCAGCTGAAAAAACAATGCAGAGATGTCAGCCATAGCGTGACAAAGGCTTCTGGCAACGTGTCTTGCCGTGGACTCGGGCCTGTCGAGTTTCTGATCAATAATAAGCTGGTTTCAATAGTGATGCACTCCAACTCCAGTTCTGCAGAGCCTACAATTAACTGGAATAGATTTTCCTTCTCCCTTCCACAACTACTACAAGAAACAGTCGAATTACATGAAAACACAATGCTCTTAGGAATGTCTGCTTCAATCGGTGAGACCTGAGTATCTGCTAAGTAAAAGGAATAGCCAGCAGGGCGGGGCACCCCATTCGAGGCCTTGTGATGAACTCTGTGGGCTCCTGTTGGACCATGGCTCTCCACACCCAGTTCTTGATCTCCTGCAGTGGGGTTCCCTGAGGCCCTCTCCAATCCCCCTGAAGCAGAGGGTCTCAGAATGAGGCCTGCAGAAATGAGCAGTTAAAATTCTGATGCACCCAAATTGCTCAGAGTTTCAGATTTTACTCCTGTAAAGTGGAAATGACAATAATCCCCACCTCATGGGGTTGCCATGAGGGTTACAAGAGTGAATGGATGTACTGGACACAGGACAGGCTTTGGTAAGCAGGGAGAACCACGTGTTTGCCATCATTACTGTCATCACTAGGTGTGCACAGCCACGCTTGACCTTATACGAGCTCAGTGCCTGCCCAGGAGTCCAGAGAATACTCACTAATGCAAGAAATTCCAGGACGAGTCAGTGGCTCTTACCAGGAGGACTTTGCCCTCCAGGTGACACTGGGCAGTGTCTGGAGATGCTGTGGGCTTTCACAATGAGGGGTGGGCACAGTGGACGTGGGCGAGTAGAGGCCAAGGACATTGCTGAGCTTCCCCTAGTGCACAGGACAGCCACAGCACAGAGAACAATCAGTCCCTGACATTAGTAGTGCCCAAGTTGAAAAGCCCTGAGCACGAGTTAGTGGATAGCAGGATGGAAACAGGAGGGGGTGTTTTGGAGTCAGGAAGCGGAAGGGAGGGTGGGATCCGTGAGTCAAAGCATGCTTTTTGGAGACTGGGCTTTCTGTTTTTGCTGCCCCTGTCGGCGTTCTGGCCCCATCCTTGTGAGGAGGCACTGCCGGTGCCATGGGCTTCCCCCAGTGTTCCTAAATCCCACAGGCACTTTGTCTGTAGGTGAGAGTTGGGCACACCAGGGGTCCCCAATGCCCTCCATGCTGGCCTGTTCTGCCACTTTCTTCCCTCACTAGACCCCGGCTGAGTCCCTACTGCACACATTCGGGTTCGTGACCGGGTCAGGAAGACAGCAGGAGCTCCCAAAATGCAGCAGCATGGGCTGCAGTAGGCACTCCCAGAGAGGAGTGAGGGCCACGGGCAGCGCCCAGCCTTTGTGTACCGTGGCAGGAACATGGATTTTCAGCAGCAATGTCCAGAGCTCCCAACAACGTCCTGGTGCCTCGAACGCCTGGCTCCATGGAATTCTAGGAGTGTTACCACCTCCCGTCACTTGGAAGGACCCAGGCTCAGCGAGCTGGGAGCCTGTACGGTCTCAGCCACCAAGCAGAGCAGGAAAAAGCCAGGTGGGCCAGCCAGGCCCACAGGCCTCTGCCCCATGCCCGTCACCGAGATGGGAACCAGACGCAATAACCAGAGACTCAGTCTCACAGCTCCAGGACATCCCAGGGGGTGCAGGGCCAGGGCGAGCTGGGATGGGCTCCCCAAGAGGTGAGGACTGAGCCGGACTGGGGAGTGACACCAAGAGATCAGTACACCTGTGGGTGTGGGGGCATCCACACAGCGGGGTCCTCCATCCGGAGCGCCTTCCTGCTCCACTGCATTCAGGGCCAAACCTCCGGGAGCCCGCCTGAGCTCTCTCCTGCTCCCCAGCCTCCCCAGCTCACAGTCTCTGGCTGTCAGCAGCTCTAATTAGAGTCTCCGCAGGTGACACACATATAGAATCTATAACTTCTCCACCGCCGACTCCTTTCGGCGCATGAAAAACCCCCGGGTGGTTTTCATCATGATTCTCCGCGGCCTCTGGGGAGGGAATCTGACATGTGGGACGTGTTGACGCGTGGCGGCTTTGGGTCCCTGATGCTGCTCAGGCGCCCTGAAGAGTGGCGGAGGCGGAGGGGCTCCAGCTGCCTCATCCGACCAGGAAGCTGGGCATGTGTCATCCCACAGAGAGCCACGTGGCTGACAAAGGAACCCGCGGCTCTCCAGCCATCATCCACAACCCCCTCTGCCCCCGTCCCTGTCAGCTCGGGTCGGAGGCCCTGGAGAAACTTCCAGAACCGTGGACGGGTACGTGGTGGTCTGCAGGGAGAAGTTATAAAGTTCAAGGAAGATCAAAGCTGGGAATGAGTTTCCCAAAATGAAAACATAACATTTCAGAGGTGATTTCCTCAAAGGAGTCATCAGAACAATATATCACCGTGTCGATTTTAACTGCTGAGTTTAAAATAACCTTTGCTCTGATGTTTATTGAATTGTGGAACCTACAGGTTTCCAAAGAAAGAATCTAAATGTTACATACATGTCTGCCTCCGATACGCTGCAACAAGCTGTCATGAATTGTTTTAGAGCCAATATGGTGGCACCCAGGAAACAGAGTAGAGTACGTGCCTTATACTTCTGAACCCTGGGCATGGGTGCTGGGGGAGCCAAGCCAGGGGCACCCCCATGAATGGAGGCAGCTGACAGCACCAGTGATGCGGTCAGCACTGGTCAGCAAACACCTACCGATCACCCACTAGGTGCTAGCTCCTGAAATGGACACTGGGGGCTTGAAAGCAAATTAGGAAGAGCCCATGTCACCAAAAGGAACCCAGGCAAGAAAGGAGGACAAGGAAGTCAAATGGGAAATAGGAGATGACTACTTATTTATCCATCAGTTAATCCGTACATCCACCCACTCACCCATTCTGCCTGGCACACATGCACTCACGGTCCTCACAGTTGGACCTGCTCTGTCCAATGTGCATCCCTGAGCCACAGACGAGGCCTGGGCACCTGAAACACGGCTGATCCCAAGAGATGTTGCATGCGCAAAATGCATACATTATTTCAAAGACTTCATCCAAAAACACACAGTATGAAATGTCTCAAGCAGTTTTATGTTGATTACATGTTGATGTGGTAATATTTGAGATATCCTGCACTAAATAAAATATATTATTAAAATTGAGGTTGAATGCAGTGGCCCACGCCTATAGTCTCAGCGCTTTGGGAGGCAGGAGATTTACTTGAGTCCAGAAGTTCAAGACCAGCCTGGGTAACACAGTGAGACCTTGTCTCTACACAAAAATTAAACAAATCATCCACGCTTGGTGGAGTGCACCTGTAGTCAGCTACTTGGGAGGCTGACGCAGGATGATTGCCTGAGCCTAGAGGCTATGGTGAGCTGTGACTGTGCCACTGCACTCCAGCCTGGGTGACAGAGTAAAACCCCAGATCAAAATTAACACATAAATGAAACGTATTTCATCTGTTTCTTGTCACCTTTTTTAATGTAGTCACTTAGAAAATTTTGCATCACGTGTGTGGCTGGCATTTCTCTTGGACAGTGCCGACCCATAGCCAGACAGCTGAAGTTCAAATCCTGGCTCTGCTACCTAACTGTTGTTTGACCTGGGGCAAATCACTTAATGCTCTGTGCCTTAGTTTCCCCTTGTGAAGTGGAGATAATCCCTTCCACATTAGTTTGTAGTGAGGTATGAGTGGGTCAGTACTTGTGATGTTGAGAACAGTCCACACTCGGTGGAATGCTGACTGTGCCTCGTGGCTGGCCTTGCCATTGACAGACAGGGAGAGCTGTCTGGGAAGATGGGAAGTAGATAGGCACAGTGGCTAAATCTGTGAGCCCAGGACAGCACTCAGCGTGTACACGGGGGAAGCCTCGGGAGCGACGGGGCAGGGACAGCAAAACCGATTGTTGAAGGATGCAGAGGAATAAGGCAGAAGGGCAAAAGGGTGAGGGTGATCCTGGCGGGCAGGCCAGCATGAGTAGAGGGAGGCACATTTCTGCCCTGGGAGATAGTGGGTGGCGCTGGGGCACAGTAGGAACGGGGTGAGAGGGGAGAGGAGAGAATGCTGGAGTGGGGACAGGAGTCATGTCATGAGGTGTCTTCACGCAGCGTAGGGGAGTTCTCGACAGAAAAAGGCAGGACGAGATGTGCGTTGACAGAGAGAAGGGAGTGAGGGGCCACAGATAGCTCTGCCTCGCGTGTCGTGGGCCAGTGGATGGCTTATTTCTGAGCAGAGCGCAAAAGGAAAGGCATTACAGGTGGGGGGGAACAGCACGGACAAGGGCAAGGAGGCTTGACAGGATTCCAAAAATGCTGGGAAGTAAGTACTTGGGCAACATCCAACTCAGCTGTGGAAGGTGTGGAGGAGGGGATGGGGCTTCTCAGGTGATCTCAGGTGGTGGTGCCATTCACCAAGATGAAGACAAGGGAGGGGCCACACCTCCAGGCTGGCAGAGAATGGATCAAACTAGCGAGGCTTTCTGGAGGTGGACACTGAGAGGCAGACATGCCTGCAGGATCAGCACTGGGGGGGGGGAGGCAAGACAAGCAGAGGGAAGCAGGGCTGCCATGCGGTTGCAAAACAGGCTTCTGTGGCCCGGCAGGGCGCTGTGGTCCGGGGAGGGCTCTGAGTGTTGTCCTGAAATAGGAGAGGGGATGTTGTCTTTGTACCCCAAGGGCTAGCCACTAGACTTGGGCTTCCCCTCCCAGGGGGGGGCATTCCCAATAAGGGACACAGATGTGACCTGCCAGCAGGCAACATCCTATGACTGGGGGAGGGAATGCCCCTGTTCTGAAGGGGACATCTGGAGACACACCACAGTGTCCCCTACAGATAGGCATCACACTAAGGCAGCGTCTGCATTCACAGCTGTCTTGACGGTCTGTGAAAGCTGGGGATCCCACAGCCTCAAAGTAAATTCCAACAGCTCTCTATGTCAATCTCACACGCAGCCAGGCCTGTTTTGATACAAAAGTATCCAGTCATACTGCCCCTCTTAGCATGAAATGTCCATAGCGCCTTAGCTTCCTGCTTTCTTCCTTCCTCCAAGAATGGTATCTAGAATTGACTCAATATATGCTTAATGTGTGCCAAGTGAGCTAATACTTAAGCCCTCCCCCCCCAAAAAAAATCCCAAGATACAGGGAGAGAGTCATTAAGCCCATTTTACAGATGAGGATCCTGAAACACAGAGAGTCTGCATACTTTCTCGAAGGAGCAAGCAGCTAGAAGTGGTACCCTTGGATTCAAACCCAGACCTCCATGGCTCTGCACGCAACTGCCTTCCCTGGTGCTCAGCAAGCCAGTGGGGGTGACAGTGGCCCCCTTGAGGGTTTTCATGACTACAGGTGGCAGGGTTTGCGTCAAAGTGGCACTCCGGCAGATTGTTGGGGTTTGCTGATCCAAATCTCAAGTCGCCTCCCTTCCGCCAACCTGG
Source organism: Carlito syrichta (assembly GCF_000164805.1). Lineage (NCBI taxonomy): Eukaryota > Metazoa > Chordata > Mammalia > Primates > Tarsiidae > Carlito > Carlito syrichta. Next base: position 500,992 of record NW_007259801.1, read on the forward strand.
ATCCCTTTCTCAACCCCATGACGACCTCCAGATCCATCCTTTCATGGACTTCACTGGTGTGTGTCAAAGATCCACTAAACACCCTTGCTAGGCTGGGCTGTCATTGGCAGCCAATTCAGTGTGGCCTAAGCATGGTGGCACTGTGTCCCACCAGCCCCTGCTGAGGTCAAGGTGTGGGGAGCCACCACGGAGGTGATGCAGGCTGTGTCTGAGGAGACAGATGAGTGGAAACCAGAGTACAGGATACAGGAAACCAGGATACAGGATACAGGGCCACAGGAAGCATCAGAAGTAATGAATCAAGACACTGTGGTCCTGGGCAGGGAATGGAGGACAGAGAGGCCAGACAGCCCCTACCATCTAGACCAAGTGTCAGCAGACTTCTTCTGTAAATAGCCAGGTAGTCTTTGTGGGCCAAATGATCTCAACTTTTCTGTTGTTAAATGGGAAAAGCCATAGAAAGCATGTGAATGAGTGGGCGTGAGTGTGTTCCAATGAAACTCCCTACAGCAAAGGATCCTGGTCACCCAGATGCTCTGTGAGCCAGATCTACCTGGCACGGGGGTGTTCAGTCCCAAGCCCCCTGCGGCCCGGGGCCAGCCCATCTCCCAAGTCCGTGTGGTCTACATCTCTGTTCCTTGATTGTTCAGAACAGCATAGAAGAAGGCTCCCTGGGTGGAGCTCAGCCCCGGCTCTTGGGTGGGGTGTTGGTTAGGCTGCAGTTGATACCTCTCCCTCTGTTGACACATTCTCTGCCTTCCCTATCTTTGGCTGACTTTTCCATCAGGCTCCCATATAGCGGGTGTGAGAAGATAGCCCTGGACTGGGCCCTGCTGGTGGGAGGTTATGTTCCCAGCCCTGGTGGGGAGAACCCAGGAAGGCCCGGGCCCACTCTGTTCTAGCTTTAAGGGGATTCACCCATTCCTATAGGAGAAATTGGCCTTTGGCTCACATTCTAGAGGGCAGCTCATCATCTGAGCAGAAGGGCCTTGAGGCCCAGGACAGGGCATGCGTCCGGGGGAGGGAGCTGGGGAGGCCACAGGGCTGACTTCACTGCAGTTCTTCCAACTGACGAGGAAAGGACCCACAAGAATCCCCCGTGGTCCTGCCTGCTAGCAGGAGGGGAGACACGGTTCATGGCCTTGAGACAAAGTCCCAGCACGATGGGCTCTCTAGGTACCTGCTAGAAGGAAGGTCCCTCTGCTAGGCCTTGTTGCGGGGATGGGTAGGCGTCTGAGGGTGGAGAAGATGCAAACCTAGGTCCCGACCATCTCACCATCTCTTCTCTCTTGGAAACAGACCTAACTGGCAGGTAGAAGTGTATCCATGAGTCAGTGAACGGGCAACTGAGTAGACAGGACAATGCGAGAGAGACAAGGCCAGAGCAGATGTGGGAACATCGTTCTCTAATGGACCCAGCCACCTTCCTTACCCAAAGTATCTAATGAAACAGTATCTAAGGGCCTTCCAAGTGCAGGCATTGTGCCACGGGCACCCAAGACTGTAGGCTCCAACCCTGCTCTTGCAGACAAGCAGCAGGAGCCCGTGATGGGGGTTCCTGGGGGTTCCCACAGGGCACTCTGCATGTGTTGCCCAGGCCTGTCTCCCTGATCCACAAAACCACACCGGGAGCCAGGCTCGGGCACTAACCCCACTTTCAGATAAGAGCACTTGGGCTAAAAATTCTGCACCAAGCCCCTTGGGGGCTGGTCAAAGAACCCCCTGAGATGGTAAGTGCCATTTCTGTGTGTCGCTCTGTTGTCGATGATGGCTGGAAGGAGTCTGCCGCTCTGCACACTGTCCAGGCTTCCTGGGAACTGCTGGGGGGCTAGGGAAGCCCTTCCCCTGACTGTGCCCGCCCCCTCCTGTGAAGTGCACCTCCAAGTCCCGCCCTGCCTTCAGGCCTGTCCTCAGGAGGCGGGTGAGGTCAGGCAGGGGGAGCCGCCGCATGGCTGCACAGCCCTGCACAGCATGGCATAAATCTTCATTTAAAGCAGACACGCATGTTGCTTCTGGGGTTAGCAGGGCAGGGAGTGTTTGGGAGAGCCGCACAGAAGAAAAAGGACAGCGCCAGGAGCTGCCACATGCTCACCTTTATGCAAAACTACGCAGAGGTGTATGTACGTATAAGTAAATTAAACCAAAACTTTAAAGAAACTAATCGTCTTAAAGGTTCTAGAGAGGGAAGAATTTAGAGCAAGTCCTAAGCCTAAAGTCTGTAGGATGAAACAAGCAAAAAAGAAACAATGTATCATTCACAGCATTCTGACATTATTCAACACTGTACCACATGGCAATAGGTCCCAGGATAGTGAGATCTGAGACCAATGCCGCAGTTTTGACGTACTAAGATGCTACATGACCATGTGTGGATTTCCTTGTATTTTGCTGCATTACATTGAATTGAGTCAAACGTCCTGTGTCTGGATGTCCAGGTTTTTGAGTTACCCTTTATCCTGCACCATCTCTGGGGACATCCTGAGTCATTCCACTTATCAGAGAGCCCAGGTGGCCAAGAGCAGTGGTCGAGGTGGGGGACACATGTGCCGCCCTCACGGGCACCCTGACTCCTTCCCAGGGAAGGGGTCTGGCCCCCTCTCGGCATCTCTCCTCGGCAGAGGAGAAGGAAACCACCAGCGCTGGCACAGTGAGAGCCAGGGGTTCTCTCCTGTTTCAGCCCTGGCATGGGTCTGGCCCTCGGGTGACACTTCTTGGATGAACTTGTGAGTGATCAACAGCAACCTCTACCCATCTTGTTGCCCTGCTGAAGGGACCAGCACAGAGGCTGCTGTTTCCCACCCATCCTTCAACCTGACATTGTAAGTATGTAAATGGTCTTTATTGCCCCGGTTGGCAGAGGCAAACAATGACCCATAGAAGGAAGGGACCTGCCGTCCTTGGCTTCACAGTGGCCACGAGTGGCTGTGAGTAGCGCTGAGCCTGGAGTCCTTCAGCGTGCTCTCCTTGTGGCTGTGGTGGTACAGTAGGGGCTTTCTCTACCCTCTGCAGATCCTGCTCCCAGCGCCTTGGCTCACTCGGACCATTAGCCTCCTCAAACCTGGCTTAGAACCAAAAAGCTTTAATTATTCCCCCAGGGGAAACCAGACTCCCCTCCCTGCCTTGGCCCCTGCAGAGGGCAGGCAAAAAAAAAAATAATAATACAATACAATAAAACATCGCCAATCCATCAGCCTCCCAATGAAGACAGACGGCTGACACCAAGAGGAGCTCTGTGCCGGGGAGTTATTAAGCGTAGAATGGACTGGTTCAAATTAATTGGTTCAGCTGTGACCTCTGGTCCCCAGGAAAGGTTGGGAGTATTGACTACGCAGGGCAGAAAAACCCAGCCAAGCGGACACAGTAATTGGTGGTGAACTCGTTGCCAGCTGAGTGGGCCAAGAACTGAGCCGTTTCCTGCCTGGCCCCTGACCCCTCCTGTGATGTCTGCCTGAGACTGCCAATCTAGAAAGGGAAACTGGGAGTCAGTCAAAGGACCAGGAGCCACGGGAGGCTGGAGGGAACCATGGGAGGCTGATGGGAGCCATGGGAGGCTGGCGGGAGCCATGAGAAGATGGTGAGAGTGACAGAAGGCTGGTGGGAGCTATGGGAGGCTGACGGAAACCTTCGGTGGCTGGTGAGAGTTGTGAGAGGTTGTTGGGAGTCATGGGAGACTGGCGGAAGCCATGAGAGGTTGGTAGTAGTCATGCGAGGCTGGTGGGCACATGAGAGATTTGTGAAAGTCGTGGGAGAATGATGGGAGTCATGGGAGGCTCATGAGAGTCCTAGAGAACTGCCGTGAGTCATGAGAGGTTACTGGAAGCCATTTAAGGGTTGTGAGAGCCACCGGAGGCTAGTGGGGGCAATGGAGGCAGGTGGGAGTCATGGGAGACTGGTGGCTGGTGGGCATCATGAGAGGCTTGTGGGAGCCATGGGGAGCTGGTGGGAATTACAGAAGGCTGGTGGGCGTCCTGGGAGGCTGGTGGGAGTCATGAAAGGCCGGTGGGAGTAGGGTTGGTGGCTGTGGGGAGAGGAGGCGCCTTAGGCTTGTCCCTGTGCCTGCAGCCGGGGAGGTATGGATGGAGGGAAGACATCCAAGCCTACAACAGAGAAATTCTGGTCTTGGGAGGCTCACAGGCTGGTAGGGGACCCCAGTCATGGAGTCTTGTGCAGACCCCTCTGTCAAAACCAGGGGTGGGCTGGACCTGACTCTGGATCAGGTCAGCATGAGTCATGAAGGAGGGGAAATGCCTGTAGCCAGGAAGGATAGTGACTGTCCTGTCCATCTGCTGACTGGAACGTGGCTGCCTGACCTCTGAGAAGGAGACATCAGGGCATCATGGAAAATTCATCATCATTCACCAGCAAAGCTGGACCCATACACAGCAGGGATGTGCCACCCATATCCTTGCATCTGCTGACCCAGCCCCTGGACCCTCCTTGTGACCAGTTACCCAGTCCAGTTGGCCAGGGGCTTTAGGCCAATGCCTTAGGGTAACAAGGGCATGTATTTCCCAGCAAGAGCCTCTCCACATGTCACGTGCATGACTGTACAAGTGTGAAGCGACTGCCAGGACCACTCCACTTGGGTTTCTGCCAGGGGTCGCTCCGTCTTATCCCAGACATGACCTGCTGCCTGGTGTCTCTCCACCTCTCCACCTCGTGCCGGTCACTGACACCACTTGGGCTGAGCTGTCCCCTTATGTCTTCAGACATCCAGCCTGACTTCTTGGCAACATATTCCTCTTGGCTCAGAGTCCACTCTCTCCTGATGCTCCCCCATCCTCCTCATTCCCAGACATGCCACATCACTCTTGATATCACCCTTGCTTTCTTCTCTTCCCCCTTCTCACTGTCCTCCCCAGATCCTGGACGCTCGCAGACACACCTGCAGCTTCAAGCCCCCAAACGGTGACCACCTCTAAGCTAGTTCATGCTTTTGAGATTTCCAGTATGTTCTTTCTGCCCCGAACTTCTATTCTCACTTGTCTGTGGGTTATTACCCTTCATTCATCAGCCTTGGAAACCTTTCTTGAACCAAAAAATAGACTTCCTTCAGATTTCTGTTCACCTGACTCCAGTGTCGTCTTGCATTTATTACTGCAGATGAGAAATCAGAGGCCAATGTTATTTTTGTTCCTTTGTAGTACATTTTTTTTCCCTGACAGAATGCTAAAAGATGACATATTCATTCTTGGAGTAAAATAAATAGAAAAATAGCTGCCAGGCCTGTGGCAGTTTCTCTGATTTAGTTTGGGAAAGAAGATGTCCCTGTGACCTTCCCGCCCTGCTCTTTTTGTATCCAGCGACATTTTTCTTCAATTATGATTTTGATAATTGCTCCAGTTCCAAGTTATCTGATTCCTTCCTTAGAAACATTTCTATATGTCCAGAGTTTAGATTTCTATTCTCGGTGCTCCCCTAAGCAAACACTCTTTTTCCCCCTTAAGATTCGATCTTCATAATTTCCCTTTAAATGGTGAGACAGCGTCTCGAGGTCATCCTTGGTTTGCTTTTCTGTTCCATCACATTCTTTCTTCCCATCCCCATGTTGATGTTCAATCTATGACTGTGTTTTTGGTTTTCCTACAACCTTTGCTCACCTCCCCCCATCAACAAGTATTGTCTTTTCATCTCCCTCATTTTCTTCTCATTGTTTCTGCCCCTGACTTTCAGAATGCCATGGCATTTTGCATCCAATGAAGGATGCCAGTTTTCTAGTATGCTCTTCTGGTTTAACTGGTAATCCTTTTCCAAAAGTCATTTCTTCTGGAATCTTCAAACTAATGTTCTTTATTAAATAAGACAACCATTGTAGAATACATTACATACACAGCATGCGTATGAAACACAGAGACATTTAAATAATTATGATAAAGTGCATCTCCATATACTCACCATGGAGGCTAGAAATCAGAGCACCGTCAGCATCTGGAGACCCATATTTCTCCCCCCTACCCCCACCTCTCCAGAGGTAACTACTGCCCTGGTTTTAGTGGCCATCTTCCTTTGCTGTGTCTTTATAGTTTCACCTTCTAGTATATATCTTTAAACAGAAGTCTACACATATGGAAGCAGCCTGTGTGTGACCTTTTGGGACTTGTTTTTCCACTCACTGTCATGTTTGTGAGGTTGATGTAATAGACATACTGTGACCACAGCCCATGCACTGTGTCTCCAGTATGCACTGACCACGGTGTACTTACTCATTTCATTTGTTATGGATAGTTGAGGTTTTCTGCTTTGGGGCTATTATACACAATGAACATTCTAGTACATGTGTCCTGTGTTCAGAGGCTAAAGACCTAGAGGTGAAATTGCTAAGCCTTAACATGTGGGTCTGTTCAGATTTCTCAAGGATGTTGGTTATTTTTCAAATGGTTGTTTTTCAAAGCATTGGGAAATTTTCATGACTCCTTGTCCTTGTCAGTGTTTGGGATGTGTTGACTTCCTGAATTTTGCCAATCCAGTGGCTGTGTAGTGGCATCTCAGTTTGATTTTAATGTCTCTTTTCTGGATTACTAGTTAGTCAAATTGGATATGTTTTCATGTTTACAAGATATTTGGGGTTATGGGGTAAGGTGTCTCAAGGTCTTTTGCCCAATTTTTTTCTGTTAAGAGGAATTATTCATGTGTGTGGAATCACTGCTTTTAATATTATTTTTGTTGGTTAAATATGATGCCAATTTCTTCTCCTAACATATGGCTTCTTTTATTTTTAAAGGTTTATCTTGATAAATAAGAGTTCTTCAATTTTATATAAACAAATTAATAAATATTTTCCTTTAGGTTTGTACCTTTTGTGTCTTATTAAAAACTCTTTCTCTACCAAAGGCTTGGAAGATGTTCTGTCATAACATTTTTCAATAGCATTGTAGCTTGGCATCTCCTAATTCTATGATCCGTGTGAAATTATTATTTTGCATGAGATAGGGATTCAATTTCATTTGTTTTCTGCACTGACATCCAATTTTCCCAGCATGATTTCTTGAAAAGCCCAACTTTTGCTCTCTGATCTTTGATAACAACTGTGATGTCCAGAAATGACCATCTGGCTGTGGGTCTGTTTCTGGGATCCATTCCATTCTGCCAGAACAATTGTTGGTCCCTGAACAAGAATGACTGTGTCCTAATGTGCTTGGAGAAAAGTCTTGCTAACTGGAAGGACAAGCCTGCCTATGGCATTAATTTTCAAGAGTGCTGGTATTTATTGGCCCTTTGTATTTTATATGTATTTTACAGTTAATTTCCCATATGTTGCATGGAAAACTGTGATGATTTGTACTATTGAACTGAGTTTATAAATCAATTTCAGGGAATTGACATTTTCCACACTGAATCTTCCAATCTATATAAATGTAATGTTATTTATTCATTTAGATTTTCTCAATGATTCTCAATGGTATTGTAGAACTTCCTCCAAAGTTTATAGAACTTTCACCAAAATTATAGAAATATCTGTATATTTAATCCAAAAAGTTCTTGTATATATTTTGTTGCATTGCTGGCATGTAAAAATACAATTAATTTTGGCATTTTGATTTGAATCTAGCAATCGTGTTAAGAAATCATGTTAATTCCAATAATTTATCTGCAGATTCTTTTGTATTTTCCATGTGTGCAAACACGGTTTATTTTCTCTTTCTTTTTTCAAAGTTACTCCCTTTATTTTCCTTTCTTTTCTAGTGCGCTGGCTTCAACTTCAGTACCATGTCAGATAGAAAGAGTGATAGCATCTGTAATTTTCTTCTTTCTCTTGATCCCAAAAGAAATACTTTCTACATTTGACAATTGAATATGACATTTGCCATAGGTTTTGTTTTTCTCAATTATATTCAAATTTGCCTTGGATTTTAATCATGAATAAAAGTTGAGTTTTATGAAGGGAAACCAAAAAAAAAAAAAAACAGAATTATTTTTTGGAGGGCGGACCCCTTGTACCACAGGCTTCCCTCACTAGGCATCAGTGTACAAGCCAGCATTGTTGTGAGAGTCTGTGCTCTGCTTCAGGGAATTTTTTTGGAGATGTGTTTGTTCATTTCATGATGTGTGATCTGTATGAACAATCTGCCCACAGTGCGCTGAGCGTTCAGCATGACCCCAGTGCCCCACTCTCCCTATTCATGCAATCTCACCTCAAGCAACTTTTTTTTGGTTCCCTAGACAAAAAAAAAAAAAAAAATCCTCAAAGGGACGCGTTTTTGCTGATGTGGAAGAGATGAAAAAACAAAACAAAACAAAACCAAAAAACCGGCAGAAGCAAATTGATGAGCTCAAAAACCATTCTGAGCCATGGAAAAAGCATCTTGATAGGTGTATTACATCAAATGGAGAGTACTTTGAAGGTGATGAAAGTTTAAATATGTAATAATAAATACACAATTTTTTAGACATAAATTCTGGGGTGTTTTTGGATCCCCCCCGTATGTAATGTGTTCTTTTTCTCTTACTACTTGTAAGATTTCCTTTTTATCATCGGTTTTGACCGGTCTGATTATACTGTGCCTTGGTATTGTTTTTGTCATGCCTTTGAAATTTATTAAGCTTCTTGGATCCGTGGATTTTATACTTTTTATTAAATTCATAAAATGTCTCCCATTATTATTTCAATATTATTTTTATTGTCAACTCTCTGTCCTCTCCTTTGGAGATGTCAATTACATATATATTAGGCTGTTTGATGTTGTCACACATCTCAGTAATGCTCAATTAAATTTTTTGGTTTTTTTAGAAAGTAGGATTTATTAAGAGGACAGAAAAGTTACCACAGCAGGAGGGGACCCAAGGAGGTCGCCCTAAATTTTTTTTGTCTTTTTAATAAATCTCTGTGTTTTGTTTTGCATAATTTCTTTTGCATTGTCTTCTAGTTCCCTAATCTTTGCTCCTGCAATGTCTTATGTTTTCTTTATTTCACAATTTGTGTTTTTCATCTCAAATATTATACATTTTCATCTCTAGAAGTATGACTTGAATACTTTTTGTATCTGCCATGTCTCTACTTGATACATTCAATACTTTCTTTAGCTTTGGGAACATATTGGAACATTCATAATCGTTGTTTTAATGTTGGTATCCGCTAGCTAGAACATCTGTGTAAGTTCCAGGCCAGCCAACTGGTTGATGTCTTCCTCCTTATTGGCCATACTTCTCTTTTTCTTTGCATACCTTATAGTTTTGGGTCTAATTCACTACACTGTGATTTTTTACCTTTTTGAGTACTAAATATGTCTGTGTTTCTATAAATTCTTGAAGTTTATTCTGGACATAGATTATATGGAAACAGTTCCAGGTCTTCCTTTTAAGATTATTTTTAGGCAGAAGCAGAGCAGTATTTAATCTAGGACTACTCATTCTCCACGTCTGAGACAAGACCAGACTGTGTACTGTCCCCAACGCGTCATAACTTCTGAGGCTTTCCAGTCTTGCTGATAGGGATGGGCATCATTCCCAGGCCTGTGTGTGCATTTGGTGCTATCCATCTTCCCCGGTGCTTTCCCCCCCAGCCTTGGGTAGCCTCCTCACATGCATGACCACAGAATGCTCATTGGGGACCTTCTGCCCTTGCCAGGGCTCTTTCTCCAAGCACCTCTCTCCTCTTGGATATCTGGTGCTCTGAATTTCAGCCAGCTTGGTCTCCCTCAATGCTCTTCTCCAACCCTGAGCTCAGTCTTCTTGCTTCTGCCTGGGCCCCTCTTCCTTGTGCCATGGTCTGGAAACTGTCTCCAGGCAATAATCTGGGTAGATCAGAAGACATACTTTTTCCCATCTCCCAGAGATTACTGTCCCTCATCTGATGCCCAAGGCCTTAGAAACGTTATCTCATATATGCTGTGTGCTCTTTCAGTTGTTCATTCAAATGAAACAGTTCCTTTCCTGTTACCTGATCATGACTGAAAGTGAAAGTCTGTCATTGTCTTTTCACTATAGTCCACACCTGTAACTTTGTCCCCTTTTCTTTACTTTCATTGCTTATTTGTGCCTTATCTCTTTTCATGATCAGTTTCACCAAAGACTTGTCATTTGTATTCGTTTTTTTCAAAAGACCAGCTTTTGACCTTGTTGACTCTCTCTGTTATCCATTTCTTTCCTATTTCATTAATTTATCTTATCTTTATTATTGATTTCATCACTCTAGTCTATGTCGGGTATATTTTGCTAGTTTTTTACCCTAATTTCTAATGGTGGAAGCTTAAGTCATTACTTTTCAGACTCTCTGTTATCTTCATATGGACATTTAAAGTCATACATTTTCTCCTAAGTATCGCTTTAGTTGTAGCTCAAAAACTTTTCCTGGTGGTATTTTTATTTTCATCGACCTCTAAATATTTTCCCATTCTCATTATCCTTTTCTTAAAATTTTAATTTGAGTCACGGTAAAGATGGGCTCCTCCAGAGTTTGAATTTGCTTGTCAGAATCTGGGGGACCCTAACAGTCTTTTAAATTGGGTTATGGGCTCCGGGTAGTATGAATTCAGTCTCTAAGCCTACATAAGGCCTGTGTTCAAATTATTTCCTTCTTGTGCCAAATTCTTAGTTAGTTGATTGTCCTTGCAATATGCCAGAGAGCAGGCATGGGTTTGTATCTGATTGACATAGACATTGAGTGTACAGTGCTGTGGAGGAATGGCTTGCTGGGGGCCCTGTCCCCTCAGGTAGGCCTGCGCGTTGTTCTTTGTTTCCAGAGATCTTGAGAACAGAAGCACCAGGCTACCCCACTGGAAAATTCTATCAGGGAAATGCCTCCTCTAGTCCTCTGCCTGACTCTCTGGGTTCTCATTCTTGCTTATTTGTGCTGAAAATTCTTATGAGCTTGCCTGATTATAGATGCTTTTAGAAGACTTTCAATTATGTGTTTGTGTATAATGTTTAGTTACCAAATTTACCATTTCACCTGACATAAAGGTCACAATATTTCTTTTCCATAAGCATTATGCTGTCATTTTGTGTCTTATTGACTCAGACACAAACAACAAAGAATTCATTTCTTTTCTGCTATATCTAAAATCTCTTGCTTTCCTTGATACTTTTGATATCTGCATTGAACAAGCCCAAATCTCTCCCATCTTAAAAAAAAATTCAAGCTTGATCTCCGCTTCACAGTCCTCCCTGGGCCTCCTCTCTCTCCTCACCTTCGCAGTCAGGCTTCTTCTACCTTGAGATTCTCCACAAACCATTTGCTCCTGAATTCATAGCAGTCTCGCTTCTTCCTGCATGAACCTCTTGCAGCCAGGCCCCAGGTGACATCTCACTGGCTCAGTGAACTCTTCTGGCCCTGCCTTCGACTTTTGACAGCACTGCCTTCAGAGTGCTCTCCCTCAGAGATGCTGTGGCGTGCTCCACTCTCCTTCCTACCTCTCAGATTGCTCCTCCTCAGTCTCCTTGTCTGACGCACCTCCCCTGTGGGCTCCTCCTCCCTTGCTGGTCCGCCAGGGCTTTCACTGGCTCCCGTCCGCCCACTCCACGGCTTCCCCCTCACCTGTGGGCTGCTGACGCTCAGACCTTCGCTTTGTATTTCAGACCTGAATCATCAGGGCTCCCAGGACATCCCAGTGCGCCACAGATGGAGCGTGTCCCACAGTGAACCCTTCACACGCTGCCACCACCCATCCAGTCTATACTTCCTTTTGTGTTCTCATCCCAGCAACTGCCCCTCAGTTCTCTGGCCTTGTGTATCTGAGGCCTGGGGCTTTTTCTCTCTCTCTACCCTAACACCTCTGTCTCCATCACAGGCTGTTCCACCCCCTAAATGCCCATAAGCTCCCTCCCCCTCTCCTGTTTGTACTTAGCATCAATTCAACAGCCCCCTGGGGCTCTCTATGCTCCCAGCCACAGGAATCCATTCTCCCTGGGCAGCTCTAATCACAGAACTCACAGAACTCCAGCTCTTGGAGACTGGCAAGTGCCCTGGACTGTAGGCTGTGGGCTGCACGAGGGCTTCCCAGACTCTAGAGAACCACAGACAGCCCCGGGACCCATCCTTCCCCACGTCCCACCCTGCCCACCTGTCAAAGACACGGGCAATCCTCAGACTCACACGTTCCTATTTACCTGCTTTTTCTGTCTTATCTTTGTCTCTGTTTTGCACATTGCTTCCTCTTTGCAGAACTCTTGCCCCGCCCCCTTACCACCCTGGGCAGCCCTAGAACACACAGATGACCCCCAAGGATGGTTCTCAAATCAGACGTGGCAAATGTCTGCATCCTTGTCTCTCTCCTGAGAGCTGGACTGGATCCTTTCCTACCTGAGTAACATGACCCTGGGTATATAGTAGGTGCTTAATAAATGGTTGCCACTTGAATGAGCGATGCCCCAGTGCACCCTTAGAGTCAGGCCACAGCTGGCCTTTCACCTCCCTCCCTCACTACTCGGACCCCTACGCATCCTGCATTCCCTCTGCAGCATCATTTATTAATCTCCGATTATGCATCAGACACAACACAGAGGCCTCACATGCAGTAACCTACTTAATCATTGTAACAACCCTGAGAAGAAGGCCTCCCAACCCAAAACTGAGAGGTCAAACGGCTGGTTCCCACGGCTGGCAATTCTGAAGGGGTGGGGTCAGGAACTGCTTTGCCCAGCGCTCTGGGTAGATAGAGCTGTTTGCAGGGTTGGGCAGAGGCCGACGTGCAGCCTGGGTGGGCGCTTCCTGCACTGGGGTCGTCCGGCTTCCTGTCTGCCTCCCTGGCTGAGATGTGCTGTCCCTGGTCAGAGGATTTCAGCTCGTTTATCTTTGCACCCCTGATTCCTAGTGCTGTGATCACCACAAGCGGGTCCTGCAGTGGCTGTTAAGTAAACAAATGAACAGATTATTTTTTTTTTTACCAGATTCAGGCAATGGGGCTCAGAAACCAAAGGGGAGAGAAAGTGGGAATGACTTCTCAGCATGGCAGGGGGTCTACGGGAGCCATTGCAGATCAAAGTCCCCTCACTTGACAATTTCAGCACCAGCAGTTTTCAGGTGGTGTGGTTCCCAAAAACTGGAAATGTATCAGAGGTAATTTAGGCGGAGAAATCTATTCTTGGCAACAGAATCGGCCACATTGAGAGATGCAGAGGTGCGGGTGTGTCGAGGTAAGCAACAAGGGACGCTAACAGTCTCTGTTCCTGTCCCCAGGGACTCCCAGGTGGGAAAGATGCCTCATCTGGGCCCCTTGCTAGGAGCATCTGGAAAGCATGATGCCCTCGGGGGCCACCAGCCCATTGCTAGAGATGTGTCCACTCACACGTGAAGGAGGGCGGCCTTACTGTCTGAGGGGGTTCAGCTGCCTGAACCCCTTGTTCTCCTGGGGACTTGAAATGGAGGCTCTTACCTGGAGGGCAGGAAGGATCCAGGCCTCCTGGAATCATGAACACACAGGTGTTTAATGAGACCGGTGGAGATGGCCAGGACTCATTCTTGGGTCTCCTGGCCAACGAGGCAATAAGCTTTGGGTTTGGCATGGGAGAAATAAGCTCAGAATGTCAAGGATGGAACCCAGGAGGCCGTGTTGGTAACGAGCCCCACATGTGTTACAGGGGCGTCCCGGTGCACACCAACGTTGGTGAGTTCTGACCTAGTGGGAGATGAGGGGCCGTGGTGGGCCCCGACCCAGCATTAGTGGCTGGCACAGCTGAGGTCAGAGATAGCCTTGCCCAAGGGCCGGGAGCTAGAGGTTCACCCACCCTCAAGGCTGGAACACTGTCCAGAGGGCTGAACTGGTCAGGGGGAGCAGGGCGTCCAGGGCACCAGCAGGAAGGATGGCGGGGTCAACAGTGTGTCTCAGCGAGAAGGCAAGCTGAGCACCCAATTTCATCCACCTCCTTTCCCTCCCCTCCCCCACATCATAACAGTTTCTCCCAAGCCCCTCCCCCACCCCCTGCAGAGCACCCTGGGGACAGAACAGGAGCCGGCAGGGCCTCATGAAAGAGCCCTGACAGCTTGTCTGGCTCCTCCAGGAGGAGCGGAGCAGAAAATAAAGTTTTGGCATTGATGGGAACGAACACATTGGGCGCCCACCCATGGGTAGAGAAGGCCAGGGTGACCTGTGTCTCATGGGCCTCGTGTGCAAGTCTCCTGGGGCTGCCTCTGGGCCCAACCCCGGCCACAATCAGGTCATTTGCCATGGACTGGGCCGCAGAAGAGACAGGGACGCTTCCTGCCCGAGGCCTGCCGTCGGGGCTTTCATCCCCAGAGCTACCGCCCAGCTCTCGGCTCTGCCTTTCTGTCCTGCCTGTTTCACGCTTCCCTGGTCCTGACGTGCCCTTCACCTGGCTGTGCTCGTCGCAAAGACATCCGTCAGTTGAACACATCTCTCTGGGCAGGAGCACATCTTTGGGCACAGAGCATCACAAGTGCCTGTTTTCCTCTCTTTCCGGACGCAGGGACCACTCTACGCCCTGCTCCTGGATATCTCTCCAAACTTGCCCACTCTCAGAATCCCAACTCCAGAACCCCAGATTCGAACCTCCAACTCCGTCTGGCATTTTTCCTTCACCCCCACCCCAGACCTTCTTCCTTGATGGAGTCCTTTCTCCTGACCCCTTTGCATCCTCAAAGCCTCCAGCCCTCCCTGAGCTCCTTCACGCTGTTCCAGATCATTTTCAGGGAGGTGCTGGCCAGGGAAGGTGCCCTTGGTTGCTGTGGCCCTTGGTTTAGGGAAGAGGTGGCCAACAGGGCCAGGCCGAGGGAAAGCTGAGGGATGGCAGCCTGGGTGCTCATCCTCTGACCCCAGTGTCCCTTGGTGCCCTCTTGACTGCATCCCACCCGAAGCTGGAGGCCGGGGTATAGTCCGCAAGTGCCCAGCTCCTGCACAGAGCGCAGGAGGAAGGCAGAGGGCGTGTCCCGAGGGGCAAAGGAACACAGGCCACACTGCTGAACCCCTGCTTCTCTTCCAGTTACGCTCCTCTCCCCTTTCCTTCGGTGGCTCAGTTCTCCAGAGCCATCTCTTTTCACCGTCTCCATCCCCTCTACTGCCTTCACTTGTAGCCCATGCCTGACCTCTGCCCAGTCTGTCCTTCTAGAGACTCCTGCTGTCTTCCTTGGGGCCACTGTGTGGCTCAGCAGAGCTCTAGGCCCTGCCCTCTTCCTGGAGCATTCCTGTCCTTTGGCTTCCCTGACACCACCCCAACTCCCCCTCCCAACTTTCCAGCACCTTCTCTGCCCCCCCCCCCCCCCCCCCGCACCAGTTTCTTCTTCTTGACTTGCCTTCCAAACTCGGCCTCTACCATGGCTGACTGAGAAGCCTTTCTCACCCCTTCTCCACAATCCCTCCTTGGGAAATCATTACAACTGCTGCTTAATGATCATATTAATGCTGATGGCTCTCAAATTTACCTCTCCTGAGCTCTGCTGCGCACCAGGGTCCCACCAGGAAGCATATGGCAGGCTCGCACGGGGGCTTCACTGCGGAGACTGTTTACAAGTGTGTAGGCTTCACGAGGGAATCCAACAGAACCAGCACGGGCAGGGAGTCGTCCGGGAGTCGTCCCGGGGACAGGAGACCAAGGAGGGAGGAGTTGCCGGAATTTGTAAGAGCCGATAGTCTATGGGAGAGGGGCGTGACCCACCCTGGACAAGCAGGGAGGGGAAGGGAGAGCCAGCACCCCACTCTCCCTCCTCTCCTGCTCCCCAGCTCCCACTGCTCAAGGAGAATGTAGCTGAGTCAGCTCTGTGGGTGGAAAAGGGCAGACAAAACAGCTGATGGGGCGGGGGTGGGACAGAGAGCATCCATCACAGAGAAGACGCCCAGGCTGACTGTAAAACCACATTGCCTGGCTCAACTGCAGATTTCACCTCCTGTTAGCTGTGTGGTCTTGGGTTAAGTTGCTTAACTACTCTGAGCTTCAGTTTACACATAAACTATAGTTTGTGAGTACAGGGTTGCTGTGAAAAGTAAATAAAATCATGCTTGTAAATCACCCCAGCCCCACATTCACTAACTAAGCTATCATTATTTAATTCCTGTAACTTTCCCTAACATGCTCACCCTTTATGTCTTTACCCAGCAGATACAGAGGGTAGCTACTGACTCCCCAGTTGATCAAATGACACTCATTCCCCCCTTTCTACAGCTAGCCTCTATTAGAATGAAAAGGGGTAATGTTTATACCCGGCTCTGTAAGTCTCCCACACTTTGTCTTCAAGTTGATTCTCCAATCTGAAAATCGATCGGGAATGATCACACCATTTGAATTCAGCCCGGCGAACACCACCTGGACTCGCTCACTGTGTTTCCTTTTGCAGAGCTCTGCTGTGCCTCCTAAAGTTTCTATTCATCTGTTTCACCAGCACTACCTTGATCATCTCTTCATTATTTTTTTCAAAATCTTCATCCAGGAAAGGAGTCTTTCCATGGCTTCTTCTCTGATCATTCCCCAGGGGCATGCCTGTGGGACCCTATATTTTGCTCCAGTCTGAGAGTCCTGCTCTGGTGGCCACTGGGCAGTTGCTGTCCTGAGACCCACCTCCCACCTTGACCCACCCTCCCAGGCTCCTGGGATCACCTCTATCTGGGTTTATGCCTTTGTTTTGGAGGAGAACATCTTCAAAAGTACAAAGGAAGGTGTTTGGGGGGCGGGAGATTTAGTTTCAGAGATTGAAGGCTATAATCATTTTGTATTTGAGGAAAGGGAATGCTAACTTAGAATCAGTTTCAACCATTTCTACTTCCCGCTTTGTGATACATGTGAGTGACTTCATCCAGAGCAGGGATCTGCGGATAACAGCCCCTGGGCCAGATCTTGTCCACTGCCTATTTTTGTGAATTCACTGGAGCTCAGAAAAGCCCGTTAGTTTATCTGGTGCCTGGACTGGCTTCACTCTTCAGCAGTGGCACTGAGCAGTGGTGACTGTCTGAAAAGTGTAGAGCATTGACCACTTGGCCCTTTCCAGGAAAGTTTGCTGGGCCTGTGGGCTGTGGGGCAGCCCCTGTGCATCTTTCCAGAGGACCAGTGTTTTGAATCTGTGCTGCCCAGCACGATAGCCTTGTGTAGCTACTGAGCATTTACTGGGTGGCATGCGCAACTGAGGAACCAATTTCTCCATTGTGTCTGATTTTAATTAGTTTTAATTTCCATTGAAGCCCTGCACTTGCTAGGAGCTGCCATGTTGGACAGTTCCTTGGCTGGCTCAGTGGAGGTCAGGCTTTGGGGAAGGCTGGGGTTGGTGTGATGACAGGGAGGCTGGACTGTGTGGCGCTAAGATGCGGGAGCCTGGCAAGAAAGACCTAGACCCACGCCCCAGGTGTGGTTGGGTCCTGCCACCCACCCTTCCTCCTCAGTGGTGTGGGGAGAACTTGGTCCTCCTTCTCTGACTGCTGGTGAAGATGGGGGAAACCAAGGAGCCTCATCCATGCAGCACTGCCTTTTTGGATGGCGAAGGGGGTGGAGGGCTGCAGAGCTTCTCATCTGAGAGGCCCAGGAAGAAACTGTGTGGGTCACTTGTCAGCAGAGTGACCTTGCACACACCACTTCTCTGATCTTCCACGTTCATCTCAACAAGATGGAAATGGCCCTTGCAGGGCTCTGGTTAGGGCTGGTTAAAGTGGAACCACAGTGCCTGGAGTGTGGGGGTTTTTAATAAAGATGGGTTTTTGGGGGTGGGGAGGGCGCTGTGTTTCCCATCACCCAAGCCTAGGGAATGTGTTTATGTTGTTGCAGAATACCCGAGAAATGGTAGACAAGGAGAAACCTAACAAAAGTTTCTTAATTGCAGGATTTCTGTTGGGCTTTCATACAGAAATGTGCATTGTGCATCTCCGGTTAATGGAATTTGTATTCCCCAGCTGTCTGCTGATGGAGGGTAACACCCTGCTCCTTCATGTTGAATACATCAGGGAACACAAGCATGCACGCACACCTGCACACTCACACACACACTACACATACTCTGACCTACACACACATACACACACACACACACACACACACTCACACACTCTCACTAACACACCAACACGTATTCATACACACTCTCTCACTCACATACACTGTCACCCTCACACATAAGCACATTCACACCCTTACACCCATTTACACACACACCACACACTCACACATTCACACACACCACACACTCTCACTAATACACCAACACACACTCTCACTCATGACACCAACACGCATATACATATACTCACACACTCACGCACACCACATACTTCCATTAACACACTGATACATACACTCACACACCACACTCACACTCTCTCTCACACACACACACACACACATGCATACTGCTGAGAGACTGAACGCTTGTCCCTCCCATGGGCTCTTCTGACCATCTATTATGCTATTATGAACTGAATGTCTGTGTACTTCCCAGAATTCATGTGTTGAATCCTACCCCCAGAATGATGGTTGGAGATATGGGGTGTTCGGGAGGTGACTAGGTCATGAGGGCGGAGCTTCGCAAATGGGATCAGTGCCCTTAGAAGAAGAAGCCAGAGAGCTCCCTCGCCTCCCACCACATGAGGACACCGAAGAAGGTGTGTCTGTGAACTCGGAAGTGGGTTCTCCCCGACACTGAATCTGCCTTGACCTTGTACTTCCAGCCTCCAGAGCATTTCTGTGAGAAATGCATTTCTGTTTTTTATAAGCCACCCAGTCTACGGTGCTTGGTTACAGCATCCTGAAAGGACCAAGATGCCCTCTCCCCCGCAATCCGCACCCAGCCATCTCTCACGTTCCCGCCAATGGCCAGCACCGTCCCACCCATCCCTCTTTGTTCTCTTCGTCCTTTTCTGTCTCTTGAGATGAGCACAAAGGTGAGTGACAAGCATTTTGCTTTTCATCTCCCAGAAGTGGTGAAAAATAAACAGGCGGCAAAACTGACAAGGCATCTGTCCCGGTAGGTTCATCTGTAATTAAAAATCACCCAATTTGAATTTTGCCCAATGCAGCTGCCTCCTCCCAGAAACTTTTACAAAGCTCCCGCGTGCTAATGAGGATGCCAGCTAATTACTTGCCAGATGATTAAGAAATCATACTGGGACAATTGATGGGTCTCAGCAGGGAGCCCGTCAGAGCCTTCTCAAGCCTCTCATCTGTTTGCAGCTTCATTTCAAAAGCAAGGCACTGACAGACCTCACAGGCGCATGGAGGGCCGGGGCTCAGTCACAGGTCCGGCGAGGCCTCTGCTGCAGGGAGGCTGTGGAGGCTCCACACAGGCCAGGTTTATCCCCCCAGCCCTGCGGAAACTCGTGAGTCCCACCTCCTGGGGGATCTGTGGTTCCTTAGCCTGGATCACCTCTGCTTATCTCACTTCCAGCAGGTTCCAGAACTGGGATAGTGCCCTGACAATTTGCTGTACCTCTTTGCGCTCAGCTTCCTTGATGGACGATGCATAGCTTGACCTGTCACTAACTGTGCCCCATCACCTGCTGCTGGCTGGGAAATGAGGTCAGATAGTTGGTGAGAGGTGGCAGGGAACTGAGTTCGATTCAGGAGGGCTGTGTGCAGGAGGCTCTGGGTGATGGAACCAGAGCTTAAGCCAGTGCAAAGGGGTCAGAGAAAGAGCACAGCACCATGGAGCATGGCTGTCCAGACCTGCCCAGGACGCCGGGATGTGAGGCTGGGCTGCATTCTGAGGCATCCAACATGGGGTAGGATGACCAGGAGTGGCTCCCAGGTGGAAAGAGACATAGAGGCTGTGGGTTTGTCTGTGCCGCAGAGGGGAAAATTGAGGCTCTCCCTGCTGCCTGCTAGATGCTCTGGGCCTTGTCCCCCAGCCTGATCCCCTAAGAATCCTCAATCTTAGGCAGTGCAACCCAAAACCAGTGTCCTGGCGGGAGGAGGTGAACCTTCCTGGTGCCCTGCCTTCTAGAAGGATCTCCCTGCTCCTCTGAGTGACCCTAGAACTTGGGCTTTCCAGGACCATGATCTATGAGAGGGTGGGGTGGGAGCCTGGCCCTGACCCCACTCAGTAAGCCTGTAACTGGAGGAGTCACACGGGGACTCCTTCCTCTGACTCCAGTAGAAAAAAGCCCAATAGATCTCAAACTGCAAGTCATTGACACTCACAGGAGGTGTCATCAGAGCCTTGTGAGATATTTGGGCTCTGGGAAAATGCAAGTAATCTTTATAGGAAAATTAACAGCTCACAGATGCACACACACACACACGCACACACATGCACAAACACACCCATACCTAATCACGATCCCCATCTGACAAGCCCTGGCATTAGATGACTTAAAAATAGCCCTGTTTGAAGCCTTTGCTGGACTGGGGTTTTCTTTGATTTTGCTTCTAATTATGAAACCTCTCAGTGGGAGGGCTCCAGCTGTCCTGCTGGCCCTTCCCAGCTCTCTGAAAGGCTGTGGCTGTCACCAGCCTCCCGCCCATGACTCTGCCACTCCCGAGGGTCCTGGAAATAGAGACAGAGCACCTCATCTCCGTGCTGAAGAGTCCCTACAGCCCCTGAAAGGAAAGGTGACATTGCCCACTTCCCCTCTCCCATCTTAAATCCAGGCACCTGTCCTTGAATGTCCTGCCTGTCCCCGCGGAGTGTAGTAGGACGTGACACTGCCCCTGACTTCTAGGAGCACAGTCTAAAAGGGAAAGGCCTAAACATTCCGAATATCCCACTTGTAGCACATCAGGGTCTTTCAGCTTGCAAAGTGACTGATGTCAGAATCCCATTTGATCCTCATCTCTCCACAGGCAGGAACGAGGAGACAGACTCAGAAAGTGCCAAGAAGTGAGAGAAGCCCAAGCCTCAGGCTCTAGATATGGGGTCTTTCTCCTACATCCTGTGGCTGTGAAAGCAAAGACCCCACAAGTCTCCGGTATTCAGGCTCCAGAAACTTCTTTGCTGACACGGAAGGAAAAGAGAACCATCACATCAGTGGGTTGGATGTAAAGTTATTCATAGTGTCTTTTTCTTCTCTTCTTCCAAGACATGAAACTGATAGTGTCTTTTATTTATTTATTTATTATTATTATTTTTTTTTTTTTTTGCAATTAACATTAAAAAACCTTTTTATTTTAAAAATTGTTATAGTGGCACAGGAAGTTGCAAAGATAGTACAGAGGGATCCTATGGACCCTTGAAAATCTTTTTATTTTAAAAATCATTATAGTAGCACAGGAAGTTGCAAAGACAGTACAGAGGGGTCCTATGGATCCTTGAAAATCTTTTTATTTTAAAAATCGTTATAGTGGCACAGGAAGTCGCAACGATAGTACAGAGGAGTCCTATGGACCCTTCACCCAGTTTCCCTCAGTGGCTACATCTTACACAGTAATACTTATAACATAGTAAAGATACACAGTTCTCTGTCAAGGACAGAGATCTGACATCGGAACACGATGTGTTGAGCTCTTTGGTATTTGTTTACTATGTGGATTCATGTTACCACCACCACAATGGAGACACAGAGCTGTCCATCCCACCAAAGTCCCTCTCAAAGCCCCCTTTATGGTCACACCACCCAGGCTCACCAACAGCACTTACCCCTGGCTGCTACCACTAGTCTGTTCTTCATCTGTGTGATTTTGTCATTTCAAGAATGTTTTATTTATGAATTCTTACAGTCTGCGACCTTTTGAGGTTGTCTTATTTTTACCTAGCATGCCATTAGGATTCATCCAAGTTGTGTGTATCAGGAGTTTGTTCCTTTTTATTTCTGAGTAATATTTGAGGCTACAGATGGGTCACTGTTTATTTAACCATCCACTTATGGAAGGTCATTTGTGTTATTCTTAGGTTAGGGCTATTACAAACTAAGCTGCTGTAAATCATCATGGCTAAGTGTGCATGTGGACACAAGTTTTTATTTCTCTAGGATAAACGCCCAGGAGTACAATTGCTAGGTCATATGGTAAATATTTTATTCGTTTTTTTAAAAACTACCAAATCATATTCTAAAGTATCTATACTATTTTACATTCCTTCCAGGAATGTGTGAGTGCTCTGGGTTCTCTACATCTTCACCAGCACTTTGTATTTACATATAAAGGATATATCATGTAGATCATTTTAGCTGTTCTGTTAGGTGTGTGGTGACTTCTTATTATGGTCCTAATGTGCATCTCCCTTACAACTAGTGATGCTGAGCATCCCTAGTGCTTGTTTATCATTGGTACATTTACTTCAGTGAATGCCACGTCAGTTTTTTCCCCTTTTTCTAATTGATTTTCTAACTGTTTAATTTTGAGAGCCTTTAATATATTCTAGATATGAGTCCTTTATTAGATATGTGGTTTACAAATATTTTATCCTAGTCTATAGCCTGTCTTTTCATCTTCCTAACAAGTTCTTTTGCAGAACAAAGGCTTTTAATTTTGCTGAGGTCTGATTTACCATTTTTAACAATTTATTTTTAGGTCTTGATTTTGGTATCAGGTCTAAGGACTATTCACCAAGTCATAGGTCCTGAAGATTTTTTTATTCTATACTATCTTTGAAAAGGTTTTATAGTTTTATATACTTAATATGTAGTTTATTTTGAGTTAATTTTTATATAAAGTGCAAGGTTTAGGTTAAGGGGCTATTTTTTGTTTTGTTTTTTTAATTTTGCCAACAGGTGTTTGGTTTCCTGCCTTGAATTGCTTTTGCATCTTTGTCAAAAATCTGTGGAATATATTTGTGAGAATCTATTTCTGGATTCTCTACTCTGTTGATCTGTGTTTCCCTCCCTCCACTAACACTGCACTGTCTTGGTTATTGTAGCTATATAATATATCTTGAAATCAAATAGACTGATTCCTTCTAGTTTATTCTTCTTTTTCAAAATTATTGTAGATATTTGCCTTTCCATATACGTTTTAAAATAATTTTTCTATGCCTGTAAAAAATCTTATTGGCATTTTGATTGAAATTTCATTAAACCTATGCAACAATTTGGGGAAAAGAGCATTATCATTATGAGTCTTTCAATCCATGAACATGGTATGTCTTTCCATTTATTCAGAGACTTTTTACTTCCTTTAGTAGTATGGTGTGGTTTTCAGCATGCAAACCCTACACATATTTTGTAAGATTTCAACCAGCTTATGGGGGGGGGATTATAAATGGTATTTTAAATTTACTTTTCCAAATAGTCATTGCTAGTATTTAGAAGTACAATGGATTTTTGTAAACTTCTCTTGTGACTTGCAATCTTGCTGAACTCACACTTACCACTTCTAGAAGCTGCATGTGTGTGTTTTGTACATTCCTTTACACCACTATGTTATCTGTAAATAGGCATAGTTTTATTTATTCTTTTCTGAACTGTATGCCTTTTATTTCCTTTCCTTGTCGTATTTCATTAGCTAGACCTTTCACTACCACACCAACTGGCAATCTTGTTTCTGATATCAAGGAAACAGCATTGATTTTCATCTTATCATCACTATGATGCTAGCTGATGTTGATGTTTGGTAAAACATCAACATCATTATGTGGATATCCTTTAGCGAATTGAGGAGGTTCCTCTCTATTATTAATTTTCTAAACATTTTTAGTCATAAACAAGTGTTGAATTTTGTTAAAATGACACAGTCAGGTTGTGCTTTGAAGGAGGGCATAGAACATGATGAGAAAGTAGATGAAGAGCCCTGCCTTAGGACCGGGGAAGGAGACCTTGAAGAAGCCATCTGAGTGTGGATCTGATGAAGAAGGCAGACTTAGCCAGGGAGGTCGCAAAGCAATGCAGAGTGTGGAGGGCAAGAAGTCTTGGCAGACAGACTGGGATCAGACTCTGCCACCACCAGAGGCCACAATAAGGTTTCAGTCTCTGTCCTAATGGCAACGGCATGAGGGTGGGAGGACAGGGTGGCAGAGACTAGATCAATTATGAAGCCATCACAGTTGCCAAGGTCAAAAGCAATGATGGCTCAGACCATCTAGGTGGGAGATTAAGTGAAGCATGAGTGGCTTAAAGCAATTTAGGAGATGAAATCTGCAAGGATTGGTGATAGATTGATATCAGGGAGACAGCTAAAGAGATGTCATGAGATTGATCTTTTTAATGGGCCACCTGTTTCCCAGGAAGTCAACATGTTAACTCAAGAGATTGCACAGGAGTCTTCATGTCACCCCGCCCCCATAATTTCCTTAGGCATAATACCACCTTGTGGACACAGCACTTAGCACATAGTCCCAGGCAACCTTGTCCAGGGTTACTTGGTGTCTTTCCAACAACACAGAACTTGGCCAGCCCCAGCAGCATGAACCCCACTGTCAGGCTTTCCCTGCCACTCACCTCAGGCTCTTGTTCTTCAGGTCGCCTGTGTTGCTTGGAGTTCTCTGCCCTGAGTTTCACTGGGTCAGGTCTCTGTGTCTTTTCACAAGCTGTTCCCACTCCCTGGGATAATCCCTGACTTCCTCTTACCTGCAGGGGCCTAGCCTCAGCTTCAGAGGTCCAGCAAATTCCCTCTAGGATTACCCTTGGCTCTTCTCATTAGAGAAAAGAAAGGCCCTTCTGCACTCGATTAGACTAGGTATTCTTTATTTCATGTACATATAGAATAGATTCTTGTTTGCTGTTTGTTTTCTTGCCCGTCTTCACAAAGGGTCTTTCATTCCTAAAAGGCAAGAACTGTCCTCTTCATGCTCCCACCAAACTTGCTATGTTGCTATGCCCATGTAGATATGTTTTTGCTAAATTGGACTTTATAGATGTCAACATGTGTGTTTCTATGGAGCATCCCGCCCGGGAGATGCTCAGAGAAAACAATGAGTTGAATCTGGTTTGGTGAGGAAGGTAGGAGAGTCAGATTAAACAAAAGTGTGGGAACTGACTAAGTCAAAGCCTGCACAAGAAGGTGCAGACAGGGCATCAGCCAGGATCGGGTGTGGAAATCCAAGGGAAGCTAACCCTGGGATTAGTTGTCTAGGCATTGGCAAGTACAGTGAGTGACCCACACCACAGTCACTGCATAAAGCAGATTTGTGCCCTAGAGCTGGTGTTGTTTGCAGTACCCAGAGCTCAGAAGAATGCCTAACGGGACTGATGTTGGGATCCCCTAGGGGAGGCTCAGACCCTGGCACTGCTGGCACCTCTGAAGGGGTGGGGAGGAGTGGGGAGCTGAAACCACTTGCCTGGAAAGTGCTGAGGTGGCACGAAAGGACCTGGAACATAGTAATGAAGCACTTTCTTCTACCTCTGCCTTCCTGTCTCCAACTGGCAGAAAAGAAGAGCAAGCCAGATGGTGAGGGAGGCTGGGGAATATGGTTTGCTGAGTCCCAGCCCCAGAGCCCTGGAGCAGGGTATGGAAGGGCAGGCTCAAAGCCAAGAGACACAGGAAAAACCAGCTCTGGGCCTGCAGGAAGGGAATTGGGGGATCACTGATATTGCATCTTTTTTTTGCGGTAAATTAAAAACAAGTACACATATCTACCCACCCAACATAACAGTATACTTTACTCCAGATTTCTTAAATATAAAGGACATTAATAATTCTGCTAAAACTGAAGTCTCCTTTGTTTTCTTCAAGCCCAGAGACAAATTATTGTTTTAACTGTGGAAGACAAACATTGGAAGATAAAATACCTTTGTATTTGCACTATGATATATGTATAGATGAGAAATATATACTATTGCCTTTGTGTTGGTTAAAAATCATATAAGAGTGAATTACAAATCAAGACTATAAAGTTGTGATAATTAACATGTTCTCCTGCTGTATACATTGTACAATTCACTTTTTCACTCAAATATGCTTTTGAGATACATTCATATCATTCATTAGAGTTTGTGAAGATCTTATAGCTATGTCAGAATTTATTCAAACAGATCCCTGATATTTAGATTTATTTTAAACCTTTCCTGTAACAAACATCTCTGCAGTGAACCTCCTCATGTGTTTATCTTTGCATTCTTCTCATTCAGAGTTTTGTGAGATTTTATATTCCTCTAAGTAGAATTGACCAGTCAAATATTTGAACATCTACATGGTGCTTGCTTATTTAAATTTATTTTTAATTTACATACAGTAACACTCTCTCTTTGTGGTATATAATTGAACAGATTTAGACATATCCACCATCACAGTTAGGAAACAGAGCTGTTCCAAAAAGAACAGCTCCCAAAATTCCCTGGTCCTACCTTTTTGTGGACATTCCTTCTCCCGCCTCCAGCTCCCAGCAACCACTGATTTCTTCTCCATCTCTTGAGTTTGGCTTTTTCTGGAATGTCCTATAAATGGAATCCAGGAGTTTGTAGCATCCAGGGTCTGCCTTCCTCACTCAGCATCACACCTTTGAGATTCCTCCGTGCTTTCATGTGTAGCAATAATTTTGCTCCTTCCTGTTGCTGAGAAGCATTCCAGGGTTGGGTTGGATCACAGTGTGTTTATCCTGTCACCTGTTGGAGAATACTTGGGTGGTTTCCAAATTTGGGTGATTGTAATAAACATTTACATACAGGTTTTAGTGTGAATATAGGTTTTCATTTCTCTTGGGAAAATACCTAGGAGTGGGATTGCTGAGCCATATGGTAAGTGCATGTTTGACTTTTTAAGAAAATGCCAAACTGTTTTTCCAAAGTTACTGCTGTACCATTTTGCATTCCCACCAGCAATGTATGAGACTTCCAGTTGCTCTGCATCCTTGCCAGCACTTGGTATTGTCATTTGTATATAAGTATATGCATACACACACACACACATACACACAAATACAGCCATACACAGAAATATATATATATGAAGGAGGACCCCCCCAAAAGCTGGAATTATTTTTTGGAGAGTAGGCCTCTTGTAGTACAGGCTTTCCTCACTAGGAAAGTGTTCTAGGAACCCTTTGCATCAGTGTGCCAGCCACCATTGTTGTGAGAGGCTGTGCTTGGCTTCCGTGAAGTTTGGGGGGGAGATTCTTTCAACACATTTGTCTATTTCATGATGGGTGATTCATGAGTATACCTGCCCACAGCGTGCTGAGTGTTCAGCAGTCTTTTTTTTTTTTTGAGTTGGAGTCTCACTCTGTCATCCAGACTGGAGTGCAGTGGCCGCTCCCGGCCACCGCAGCCTCAACCTGCTGGGCTCCGGCGATCCTTCCGCCTCAGCCTTCCAAGTAGCCGGAATTACAGGCATGCACCACCATGCCCGGCTGATTTTTTGATTTATTGTAGAGATGAGGTCTTGCTGCCCAGGCGGGTCTCGAACCCGCGCACTCAGGCAATCCACTCACCTCAGCCTCCCAAAGGCGCGGGATTACAGGCTGAGCCACCGAGCCCGGCTTGTTCAGCAGTTTTTAACCAAAAATATCATGACCGCTGTGCCCCACCCTCCCTATTCACCCAATCTCACCCCGAGTAACTTTTGTTTGTTTGTTTCTCCAGTTGAAAAAAATCCTCAAAGGGAAATGTTTTGCCGATGTGGAAGAGGTGCAACAAAAACAGCAGAAGCACTAAAAGACATCAAAATTGACACGTTCAAAAAGTGATTTGAGCAATGGAAAAAGCATCTTGATAGGCGTGTTGCATCAGACAGAGAGAACTTTGGAGGTGACTGAAGTTTAAACATCTAAGAATAAATACAGCATTTTTAAGTAAATAAATCCAAGTTTTGGGGGTGCCCCCTTGTATAACATTTTCATCTGCTTTTTTGTCACCTAAATATTTTTTTAAGTAAAATATTTGCTCAAATTTCTCTCCCACTTTTTATTGGTTTGTTAGCCTTCTTATTAAGTTATGAAAATTCTTTATATATTCTAGATACAAGTTCCTTGTCAGATATGTAATGATTTGCAAACATTTTCTCCCAGATACAAATACAACTCCCATGAAAATGTCGTTTCATTCTCTTAATAGTATCTTTTACACAGAAAAAAACTTTAGTTTGATAAATCCCTTCACCAAACAAAGGGATTGGCAAACCACTTTTACAAAGAGCAAGAAAAGAAATATTTTGGTCTTTGTTGACCATGTTTGATTTTTATCTGGATTGCGTATTTTTAGTTTTTCTTTTGCTGTGTGTGTGTGTGTGTGTGTGTGTGTGTGTGTGTGTTCTACGAGACTTTACAATCGCAAAGCCATTCTTAGCTCAGGAGCCATATAAAAACAAGTGTTGGACTGAATTTGATACACGGGCTGTAGTTTGCTAACTACTGGATTAACCCAAGGTCACAAAGATTTTCTCCAATGTTTTCTTCTAGAATTTTTATACTCTTATGTTTCCCTCCAAGCCTGTGATTCACGTGGAGTTCATTTATGTATAACCTGTGAGGCATGGGTCAGGGTACAACCTTGGCATATGGATGTCCAATGGTTTCAGCACCATTTGTTGACAAGACTATCCTTTCTCCATTGCAAAGGCAAATACTATTGCATTTTAGTAAAAGTCACCTGACCATATTTACATGAGTCAATTTCTTGACTCCCTCTTCTGCACCATCGTCCAATGCTTTTAAGAGGTTGTTTTGATTTTTTCCATGCAATTCTAGCAGAAAAGTTGGTGGTAATCAGTGAACTGCCACCATTACCAGCAGCATAAGTGCCCAAAGTTGACTTATTTTAACCACTGTTTGACATCTCATCACACGTGATTATTTCCCAAATGTTCACCATCACAAACACTACTCTAAGCAGCCATGTGCATAGTTCCCTGTTCTCGAGCCTGAGAGGATTCCCCAGGGCACTGGTGCATGGCAGGTGTCATTGTCCCTGCTATCACCTGCTTTTGGGGAGTGTCTGCTGCTCTCATGAGTCCTTGGTATAACAGCACTGCCAGTTAGGGGTGGGAGACCAGGATGCTAGACACCCTATGATGTGTGGGTCGGTGTGCACATGAAAAATCACCCTACATCTCACACCGTCTTCAAATGTCCCATCCAAACATTCATGAAGGTACATTTCATTACCCAATTTAACATATCGATTGAAATATGTTTGCATGGATTTAATATAAGCTGAACACACATGCTGAATTTTCCAGGAATTCAATTACCTTTCAAGTAGAGGTTAGATTAAACTGTGTTTTGTTCAGAACTTCGTCAAGGGTGTTTACCACGCCAGATAATCATGTCGCTGATGGAATGCTACTCACAGTACCTGTGCAGTGCCATCATGTCGGCTCACGCAGGGTTTCTTCTTTTCTACATCAGTGTCATCCCCACAGAATCGCCACAGCACATAATCCTGTCTTCCAGGCACTGATACCCTCTTTAGTCTGTACACCCTTTGAAAACTAACTGATGATGCACACACATTCATGCAAGTGTTTATTTAGTCTTATCTCAAAATGTCATGTGTCAAGGCAAGTGTAGACAATATTCAGCTAAATATTTCAATTACAGACTTATTATAAAAAACGGAAGCGTTTGACACATTCATTGAGTCTTTCATTTAGCTGTGCCTGAGCATTTGCATGTTGAATTACATGTTGTTTTACAACAAATTGCTCTCCTTTTATTTTCACTTTACATTATAGAGCATTATATTGATTTTTTTTTTTGAAATAATATGCACAGGTTACCTGTGGTTTTCGCTTCAGGAGGGTAGCAGGTACTTGTAATGAGAAGGACTTGCTGGGTGTGAAGGGGTAGAGGTGGGATTTCTGGGACAGAGGATGCCCACGGTTTCCCCCTCACTGGGAGCACCTGGCTACTGTTCACAGAGACCCGCTCCCTGCACCCTGAAGGTATCTCCTTCGCAGCATCCTCATCCTCAGTTGCTCCTGGAATGGGTGTGAAGTAATATCTCTTGTTTAATTTGCATTTCCCTGTTTGTTGGTGAATTTATGCATCTTTTTCTGCTAGTGGCCGCTTGGGAATGCTCTTTGGTGAATTGAAGTTCATATCCTTTCTCCCTTTTTTGATTGTATTATTCACTTTTATCTTATTGATTGGTGAAAGTTATTTATATATTCTAGACACTAGCACTCTGCTATATGTACTGCAAATTGTTCTTCGCCTGTGGTTGTATTTCTTTTGTCTTTATGGATTTGGGGGGGTACCAAAGTTTTTTATTTGTTGTAGTTACAGTCATCAATCTTTGCTTTAGATGTTGTTCTCTTTGTGTCTTTTCTAAGAAATTATTTCTTACTCTTAGGTTATAACAAAAAAAACACCCTATAATTCTTTTGAGAAGTTGAAAAGTCTTTTTTAAAAAAAATTCTCATTTTTGTCTTTAATCATGTGGAATTCATTATATTGAATAGAGTAAGGGAGGGAATCTAATTAAATTTTTTTCTGATGGAAAGTTCCCATATTAAGTCATCCATCCAGTCTTCACTGATTTGTAATACCACCTCTGTAATTCATCAAGTTCTCACATATGCATCATCCTGTTTCAGGGCTCTCATGTGTTCTGTTTTTGTTCCCTTGATCCATTTGTTAATTCCCTGTACCAATATAGCCCAGTTTATTTACTATTTTTTCACAACATTCTTTACTTCTAGTCTGGGAGTTCCCTGCTTAAACTTATTTTCTTCAAAATTATTCTATCTATGCTTGGACCTCTACTACTCTATGTAAATTTTGAAATTGATTGATCAATTTTTACTAATAATACTACTGGTATTTTTATTGGAATACCATTGGATTTATTAATTTTGAAGAAAGTTGTCATATTTATAAGTCTACTCATCCATGAAAATCTCTCCATTTATTCGGATCTTGCATTATGTCCACTAATAAGTTTTATCATTTTATTCATACAAATTCTTATGCATCTTTTTTGCATTTATTCATAGGTAACACATAGCTTTTTGTTGCTGTTGTGATGAACTTTTTTTCTGTTACATTCCTTATTTGCTAGTTGATGGTATCTGGGCACACTATTTTTTAAATGATGGTTCTATATTCAACTGCTCTATTTTTATATGTTGAGTATTGTATCCTGGAACTCTGCTGAATTCTCTTCTCAACTCTAATAATTTGTTCAGATTTTCCTGGATTTTCTTAGCATGCAATCATGTAATTTGCAAATAATGACAATTTTAGTTCTTTCCATTGTCTATATGTTTTTCACTTTCTTATTGCACAAACAACGCCTCCAGTGAAATGTTGAATTGCCACACTGATCACAGCTAGTCATGTCTTACTCCTTAATTAGGTGGAAATGCTTCTCCAGTGCAACCATCAATTTCTCAAATTTAATTTCACCTGGTATTGATATTGCTAGAATAGTTTTACTAGGATTAGTAGTTCATGCTTTTATTTTAAACATTCCATACATACAGATAAATTTCACTTATATTCCCATTTTATTTGCTTTTTTAAACACAGTTGTATTTATTATACTTGATTACCATTATATTGAACTTATTTCTCTCATCTTATGTTGATTTTACAGCCTTTGTTGTTCTTTATCTTTTTTTCCATCCTGTGTCTTCATCTGCTTGGGCTGCCATAACAAACAACACAGTGGCTTGAACAGCAAAGCTCTATTTCTCATGGTTCTGGAGGCTTGAAGTCTAAGGTCAAGGTGCCAGCAGATTTGGACTTGGTAAGGGCCCTTTTCCTGGCTGGCAGACGGCCAGCCATCTTGTTTTACCCTCAATGGCAGAGAGCAGAGGAAACAAATTCTCATGTGTCTCTTCTCATGAGGGCACTAATAACATCACAAGAGCTCTGGCCTCAAGAGCTCATTACCTTCTGAAGACCCCACCACCTAATACCATCATATGAGGGGATTCGGATTTCATTATATGAATCTGGAGGGACACACATATTCAGTCCACAACAATCTCATTTGCCTTGTGTTGGATTGATACCTTTCCCTTTTATACTTTAGCAAGTTTTGAAAAGATAGATTATATTTCAAGTCTTTTAGTGGTTATTAAAATTACAACACACATAATTAAAGTATTTCAAAAAAGATAAAGTTACTTAGAATTTTCATCTTCCTACTGACCCTCATCAGGACCTTTTGCCTGCTTTAACTAATCACAGAGTATCACTAATTATTGCATAGGGCTTTATTTTAACTTTTTAAAGAAGCATAAAAAGCTAGTGAGCTTTTAAAATAGCTAATAGTGAATTTTACTTACAAATACATTTTAACAGATAACGCACACTTTTGTTTCCTGAATTTTCCTGTCCCCTTTGATGTGAGTGTTTTCTCCTTGCCAAATGATATCATTGATTAGTCCTTTCAGTGAGGGCTGAGGATCAGAAATCTAAATCTTAAGAATCTTCATTTTACCCTCCTTGAGTGAGTGACGGTCTGGCTGGGTATAGAATTCTAGAAGAAGCCTCAAATTTCCTCAACCATTTGGATTTATTGCTATATTGTCTCCAGCATCCCTGCTGGCTTATTAGAAATATGCCTTTATCTCTTCTCTCTCATATCTCTCAAGGTTTTCTCTTTGATATTCTGCAGTTTCATTAAGATATGTCTTTTTGTGGGCTTTTTTTTTTTTTTACATGTATCTTGCTTGGAATGGATTGTGCTGTTTTTAGCTGAGGACTTACAGCTTTCTTTCATTCTAGAATGTTCTTAGCCATGATCTCCATGAATATGTCCTCTCTCCAATTCACTCTGTCTCCTTCTGAAACTGTGTTGAACCTTCTCAACCCACCCTCCAAGCTGCAACCTCTTTTTCACATATTATGCATCTCTTTAAAATGATCTGTTGGTTTAAGGCTTTACCATATGTGAATAACCAGGAGGAAGGTTTCGTTTTAATCAACATTTTACCTGCTTGAAATAAAAGGGAGGATTTCTTGCACTAGTTTATTCGTCTTCTTTGGCACTTTGAGTCCCATGTAAGCCAGGTAGTCTCTGTCTCCCATCCATCATTTCATCCATCATGGTGTGGAAGGCTCAGGAAGCAAAAGCAGTAAAAATCTTCACCTTTTTTTCCTCTAAGAAGTTTTCTTTTCACACCCCAGTACTACTTGGCATGAGTAGGAGGGGGAGGTACACTCCAGTAATGGCTACTACTACTGTTACTACTCCAAATCTTCCTCTGCCTCCTTCTAATACTACTCTTACTACTATCACCGCTAGCATAATAGTCATAGTAGTAGTCACAGCAGTAACATTACTGGTAATCATACTACTAACAGTAACAGTAGTAGCAATATCTCCCTGCTACGTGGCCAGTCCCAGAACGCTGCAGGGCCTCAGTCAATGTGTGTTGGAAAGCAAGCACTTGCCTGTCCCCATAGAAAGCACTCTCTCTGCATTATCTCATTTAGTTCTCACTGTGACCCCATGGGATGGCACAGTTACCTATTCTCATCTAAGAATGATACACGTAAGTGAGAGCAGCTCAGTGAGCCTGGTCCCAAGGCCAGGCAGATAGCAAGTGGCCCAGTAGAGATTTGAAGACGCCATCTACGTCCCCAGGACTGATGTGCTTGACCACAATGTCCCTTGAGCCTCTCCAGAAGGAACCGGAAAGCCAGAACACCGGCATCTAGATGCCAGAACTAGGAGCGAAACACCTCTTTTTTACGTGCTGCTGACTGAGCTGTGTGGGGAGTTCCCCTTCTAAGAGGAAGCCAATGGGGAGCAGAGCAGTGGAGCACAATAAACAAATGACAGTGAGCACTTCCAGAAGTGAGTTTCAGCAGAGGCCCAGCATCACAGAGGCCAACGGGAAGCAGTGTCCACTCAGGATGGCCCACATCAAACAGATGGGCACCGTGAGAGGGCCAAGTGTAAGGGGCTGCAGCCGTGGGCCAGGGGTGAGGCTGGAGAAGTGGCCAGGTGGGCCCTTTCCTTGCCACACAAAGGACAGAACACTCAGCTCTAGAAAATCTGGAGGTCGGAGGAGGGCTTCCGGTGCACCAAGAGACCTTCGCACCTGACTGACAGTTAGGGGAGTCTTTTTTGCAGATACCTAGGTCACGGAAAGCCCTGAAAACAAAAATTTCCAGGTTTGAAAGGGCCGTTTATATTCCGTGCCAACACTCTGCATGTTTGAATTTCCTCCCTCGTGTAACCGGTGCACAGAAACCCCAGCACAGCAGGGAAGGCACCTGTGCTGAGGCGCCCTTTTGTTGCCGGCAAGGTACCTCCTGAGGACACCGGCTGGCTCCTTTTCATTTTTAAACCACATCCCAATTCATGGGGAGGGGATGAGAAGTACCATCATTGGCAGCAGCTCCTCCAGTGTGACAAGGAACAATATGAATGAGGGACTTAATTTAAAAAGAGATGTGGCTGTGATTTAATTTAAGCCACCAGGTTAATGCATTTTTTTCCCCTAATTTCAACCTTGGGTGCACCGCATTCATCTGCACTGGTCTGCGTGGGTCTCCGTCAATGTTCTCAAGTCACTTTCATGCATATAGTTGTTTATCCTTAACCAGATCGTGGGCGGCAAAAGGCTGGAGCTGTTGTTTCCTTCAGGACAGCAGCCTCCAGGGCGGGGACTGCATCTCACCATCTGATTAGGGGCTCCCTGGGATGGAACACGTCCGCCCATTCAGGAGCGATTTCCTGCACACTTGTCATGAGGCAGGCTTGCACAAGGCTGAGGGTCAGAGCTGAACCTACCATGGCCCACACTTGGAGGGGAATTCACTGCATTGAGGGGTCTGTAATAAGGCCATGGCCACAGACCGTGGCAGGACACAGGGCACTACAAACTAGAGGGGAGGCTTCAGGTGGGTCTCAAGGAGGCCAAGATATTCACCCGGAGACTAGGGAGACAGGGAGTGAATGGAGCCTGAGCTGCCCTGTGAGGCTGGCGCTTGGCCAAGTCAGGAGGGGAGGGGGATGACGGAGTGACACTGGCTGGGCTGTGGTCCTCAGTGAAGAACCTGCAGCTTCATCCTGGAGAGGGCAGGGGAGTGCTCAGGGGATTTATCTTGGGACTCAAAGCCTTATGTTGGTGTCTTAGGGCAGAACTTCTCAAAATGCAGCCTGCATGCAGAATCCCATGAATGACCAGCCTGCAGGTATGGAGCAGGGCTCTGCGGTCCCCATTTCTACCAGGCTCCAAGGTGATGCTGAAGCCGTCCATCAAAGAACCCCTCTGAGAAAGGGAGAGTGTAGGAAGTTCCATCTGGCTGCCAGTTTGAAGGGAGAAGACAGCCTGAAGGCAGAAGGACCAGCAAGGAGCTTGCTTTGGATCTAGTTGGGACACGGCAGTCCAAGCCAGGGAAGGGACAGATGCCATTTCACTTCCTCCTCTTTTCCCCAGAGGACCCCCCCCTAATCAGGGGTGTTACAGTGGGGGCTCTATTTCCTTTCTCCCACCTGCTTGTTCCTTTTGTTCATTTATTTATTTATTTTCTCACTTGTTCAAAGGAAATACATTGTTAATGAGTACCATATCCAATCTGGACAAATGAGTCCAGTCAGAAGGCACAGGGGAAAGACAGAGTATGGTCCACAAGTTCTCCTCCTCCAGGAAGCCCATCCTGACTACCGCCACCCACAGAGAGCCCACCCTTCCTCCAGCCCCAACTACACACGACTTTGCTACTGAAGTCTGTGTTCTCCCACTAAAATCCCGATGCCTCTGTGAACAGAAAGCCCATTTTTTTCTGTTTCTTCCACGAGACTCAACTCAGGATTAGACGTCAGTGGAAACCCCATAGTGACTTTCTGATTTGGGATGCAGGGTTGGGGAGGTGGTCAGACTTCTCCAGTCCACTGGGACTCCCATTAGATGAGTGGGGAGACACTGGCCCAGAGCACACAAGTGACAGACCATGAGATGAACGTGCCCTACTTAGGGGCACAGCCTTGGTCACCATCTCCCAGCCCAGGTCCCTGGGGAGAGGCTGAGAGCATGTGAGGGGAGGAGGCAAGAGGTCTGATGTCTTGATCCAGCCCTTTCCGTGTGGCACAGAGGAGGCCATCTCACATTTCTGTGTCTTTAAACCAAGCCACCAAGCCTTGATTCCCAGGGAGGAGTCTCTGGAAGAGTTAATGAGGCCACCACGCTTTGCCGGAGACCATTCTAACTGCTTAACGATGCACAACTCAATAATAAAGGGAGAGTCTACCAGACTCAATATAATCTGAAATTAAAGAAAAATGGAATGTATTAAAAATGTATTGCAGCATTAATGGAAGATGTCAGCTTGACAACCCAGACTCCACACATTATCCCCAGCTCGGGAAGGGCAGGCGCTGGGCTGTCAGCCCACCCGGGTCTTCTCCCTGCATGGCCCAGAGGGCTCCAAATGGCAGGAGGACAAGAACGAAAGGGGCCAGGGTTGAAGCCACTTTAGAACTGCTGGCCTCTGCTGCGTTGTCCCCTTTCCTAGCCCAGCATTTGTAGGGACTGCTCCCTGCACCACGGTGCCCTCCTCATCCTTGGGACCTCTCAGTCACTGCTCTCAAAGCACAGTCCCCTGCGCATGGCCTCCATGTTGTGGGCAGAGTCAGCCTTCTGCTCTGCTCTTCCAGCCCCTGGTGTGCACCCTTGATGCCCTTACCTTGGCAACCAGGTTCTCTCCCTGCCACTCCCAGACTCATTTCTAGACAACTCAGACTCATTTCTTAAAAGGCTTCTGCTGATCTTTGCTTGCATTACCTGGGAGAAAGCCAGGATTTGTAGGAGAATTATTAGAACCTTGGATAAGCCCTTCCAAGACCTGAGGCTATGTTGCCTTGAGCAGCTTTGTAGGCACCACACATGGGCTATGAGGCCATGGCACCTGTTCCCACCTATATAGACACATGGGGCTGTTCTGCCTGGGAAGCTCTAGGTCAGTGGAAGATGTGGTTTCTCACGTGGATATCCGTGGAAAGCTCTCCTGCTCCACTCCTTCTTCTTCCTGGATCACCCCTTTCCTAGCCCAGCCTTGCTGCCCATGGTGTGGGTAGACCCCCATGATTCCAGAGAGAAGTAGGTGACTTGTTAATCACAGACCTGCATCTGCAGGCCACATGAATGATTCGGAGATGAGCGTGTGACCTAAGCCATCCAGCCAGTGTGAATGTCTGTCAGCACTTTAGCAGGTTCTGGGGTAAGATTTACTGTTTCCTGTTGATCTTACATCTGGGAGGACACAAGGCTGAAATCACTGAGTGACTGTGAAGGTTCTAAAGGCTCTGCCCTGTGGGACACCCACCACGGATCCCTGTGAGGCAGGCTAGCTAACCTAGGCATGAGGGAAATGGAAAATTATTGAGCTGGGAGTCAAGAAACTCACCCGTGTTCTGTAACTGACGCCAAAAAACTAGACAAAAGCCCGCACTCCCTCGAGCCATCTTCCTCTTGGAGATCTCTCTTGGGTGTATACTTTCGGTTTGCAATAAGGCTCTTCCTTTACTCTACGTGACTCGCCTTTGAATTCTTTCCTGCAACATAGTCAAGAACCTGGTCCCACGTACTGTACCAACTAGGGTGGCACATCTTGGGAAGAGACTTCCAACTCCCCAAGGTGTTAGCTGCAGCCCTGTACTGGGCCCAACTGGGAAGTGCTATCTCTTTCTCTCTCTCACTGATTCCATCTTCCCTAAGCCCACTGGCATCACCGGGAGTTGCTGAGTTGCCTTGTGACCCCCAGGACGTAGCAGCCAGCATGCAGGGCTGAGCTACTCTACTGGCAGGAATAGTTCTCCTCAGAAGGTGGTGGGAGGGGCCCTGCCACCAGGTGTTCCATCCCTTCGCCAAACTGAGATGTCCTTTTTTCTGTTTTCACTTATGGCCGTTTAGTGTATCTCAGGTTGGTAAAAACTAGAAGCAAAACAGAAAACAATTGAGAGAGCCCATAGAAGGCTCCAGGAGGCAACTCTGGAGCAAGCAGGCATTTTGCCAGACGTGGTTCTTCTGTTGTCTTGTGGCTTGTTCTCTCCCTCTCTTCCTCACGCCTGTAATCACCTGACTGTGAGCTCTCTCTCCAATCTGGACTTCACAGCAACCCTGGGAGAAGGCAGGGTGGGGCGCACACTGTGCCCACTGTCAATTCTGACAATCTTGCTCAAGGTGCCCCTAGGAGCCCCTGGGAGGGCCCAGGCCCTGTGCTGGGCTCACAGGACTTGGGCAGGATCTAGACCAAACCCAGAGAGGGGAGGAGATTCGCCTGAACCGAGAATGGGGCTGGCACCTTCTGACTCTGTTTCCCTCCAACCTATGACAGCCAGCAGACTGTACTTCTAAGCCCAGCCTATGGGATGGGGACAGGAGGAAATGGAACAGGAGGCCAGATGAGAAGAGGAGAGGCCCCTGTGTGGCAGAGGCTTGAGGCTTGGGAGCCCAGTCCTACGTATGCTGGGCGAGTTGCTTCCCCTCCTCGGGGCTCCAAATGGGGACAATCAAAAGACTTGAGGAACGACATCACCTGCCATTTAGGAGGCATCTTGTTTAAAGGAAGTATGTGATGCATGCCAACTGTTTACCTTTCTCCCCTATACCTGGAGACCCATGTTGCAGGGTTTAGAGAAGGGACAGAGTACTTCAGCCCTGCCTTGGGTTTTGAGGGAGTAGTCTGTGCAGAGAGAAGGGGTCTGTATTGGGGACAAGGTTGGGCCGGCCCTGAGCAGCAGCTGGTACTTTAGGGAGTTGAGGGCTCTTCCCACGCCTGGGAGCTCAGGGATTCTACACAGGAAAGGAGCTCAGGAGGCTGAATGGAGTTTGTGAGGGATACAGACCAGCCCTTCCCAGCCTTCAGGTTGCCCACCTCGGTGCCCTGCTTCCTCTGCCCACATGCTAGCTGAACCACACCCCTCGTGACCTGCCCTTGCTCCAGACCCGTGGACCACGGTGGCGGCCTGCAAGTGAGGTGGCCGCCTGGGCTCCGGTCCTCATTCTATTCCTTCCTAGTGGGGGGACAGTCGGTGAGTTTTTCTTGCAGCCACTCCAGGGTCACTCTTCATTTGCAAACAGGCCCAGGACAGCCACCACTCTGCAGTGAGCTGGGAGCTGTGACCCTACAGCCATGCTCTGTGCTCCAACGGGGCTGCTGTCCCAGCCATGGGGTCCACAGGCACCATGGAATCATCTGGACCATCAGCACATTCAGCCAGAGGGCTACTGAGCTCTGGGGTATGGAGGTGTCTCTCCTGGCCAAGCCACAGACTGACTCTTTGTCTCAGTCAAGCCAGGTCACCCTCAGCACCTGTTCTTCCTGCAATCAGATGGACAGTGACCAATACCGGTCTCCCTCTCCCAGGTAGGTCTGAGGATCGAGTTCATTTGGGCAAGTCAAGGGACCTTGTTAAGACTAGCAGTCTGTTCACCATTAACTCCTTGCCTGCTCTTTTTGGGTATTGGCAATAGTCCTCATTTCTCAGGCTGTGGGTCACAGGTTGTGCTGGAAAAACACTCAGGAAACATTCACTGTCCTGCTCAGCCACAGCCTTGAGTATTTCCTCCTCTGGACTAGAGTCAAAGGGGAGGTGCCCAGGGGCTCTTCTGGAGTTCATGAGGAATGCAGATCATCCCTCCCCAGCCTCCCAGAACCTCCAGGTTTCTCCTACTGAAACACCATGTGACACAGATGGGGCCTTACCAAGCCTGTGGCTGCCAAGAAGCCCTCAGTTCCCTACGACGGCCCTTCAGGGTCCAGGGCCACTGGACACACACTCCAACTTCTGAGGGCCAGGTAGATGTCACCATGGGGATGTTCAGCTGCACCCCAGTAAGGAACTTTTGGGGTGAGCAGGGAAGATGCTGTCTGGACCTAGATGTTTCTTGTTTTCTTCTTCAATATGCTGCATCCTGGGTAAATCTCTAGTCTCTGCAAGGTTTGCACCTTGCCATTTCAGTCCAGAGCTCTGTTTGAAAGGATCATCCTTTCAAGAGGAGGATCACGGAGCAAGAGCTGTGATCTGTTGCCTCTGCCTGCCAGGCGCATGCTCATGGAGCAGTGTCATTGTGGCTGTCAGAGTTCAGGGGGTTGGAAAGGAGATTGTGGTAGGCCAAAAGTCATCCCCAAAAGACAACCACGTCAAATCTCCGGACCTGTGACTGTTACCTTATTTGGAAAAAGGGTCTTTGCAGATGTGGTTCCATTAAGGACCTTGAGATGATAGGATCGTCCTTGATTATCCGGGTGAGCCTGAATTCAATGACAAGTGTCCTTCTAGGAGGCAACACAACCTGTGGCCTAGAGATGTGGAACACCTGGAGCCCCAGAGCTGGATAAGGCAAGGAAGATTTCTCCTCTGGCACATCCAGAGAAGCGTGGCCCCCTGACACATTGATTGTGGACATCTGGCCTCCGGTAATGTGAGATAATCCATTTCTTTTTTTTTTTACGCCACTTAGTTTGTGGTCATTTGTTAAGGCAGCTCTGGACACGAATGCAGAGATCAGTAAGACCCACATACCTACGTGTCCAGAAAATTCTGTTGAGTATAGTTCCTGTTCAGAAATTGCCCAGTCTGGGGCAATGCCCTCGGTATGCAATAAGTGACTACCTGAGCATTCTCCTGAGGGACCCTAGCTCTAGCAAAGGTAGCTCAAGTGTGGGTAACGGCACCAGCCGAGCCTTCCTGGAGGTCCCAGCCCCAAGCGAGGCCTGGAGGGACAGGAGCCATACCAGCCTTCATGGTGTCCCTGGCAGAGGCCTGGCCTTGGGCTAGTTCATTTACTCCTCCATGGAATATGCTTTGCTCCTGTGCTTTCTGCCAACAAGGAATGCATACTCATGTTCTCATTGCAAACTATTTAAATTGAATGGAAGGTGATAGAGAAAAAAATGGAAAATGTTCCCATTGAAACCCATCCCCAGTTGCCTGTCACCCACCTAGAGAGAGTCGTTGCCACATGGGGCATCTCCCTGTACCCTTCTATGCTGCTGTGTACATGTCATCCACACAAATTCATGCATAGTAGATTGTTTTGCCAATCATTTCTTTTCCCCTGAGTCAGAGTCTCACTCTGTCACCCAGACTCGAGTGCAGTGGCACAATCATAGCTCACCGCAGACTTGACCTCCTGGGCTCAGACCCTCCTTCTGCCTCAGCCTCCCAAGTAGCTGGGACTACAGGTATGTACCACCAAGCACAGCTAATTTTTTTATTTTTTATTTTTTTGTAGAGGTGATGTCTTACTATGACCCAGGCTGGTCTCTAACTCCTGGGCTCAAGCAATCCCTCTGCCTCAGCCTTCCAAAGTGCTGGGATTACAGGCGAGAGACACCGCATCCAAACTGCAAATTACTTTTTAAAATTAAATATTAGGTCTTGGAGCTGGTGCCATATTGGTAGATATAGGTCTGTCTCCTTCATCCCTGCTGTCCACTATTCCAAGACATGGTGATGTTGGGGGTACTGTTCCTTTTCTAGCAAGAACTTAGGCAATTTCTGATTCTCATAACATCCTTATACCAACCATCCTTCTGTATTCTGGGGTGCAATCCAAACACATTTCTTTGTGGTAGGAATTTCAAGAGGCTCCACTAATCCATGCCCTTGCAGACAGGACATGATGTGACCCATCTTTTATGTTTCTCACACTGCAGCATAAAAAGAAAAATCTCACTGTTGCTTCCAGTTGCATTTTCCTGATTACTGGTGACTTTGAGCATCTCTAATGTCATGTAGAGAGTTTGGGTTTTTCTGTCCCAAACTGACCACAGTTTTGTGTGATTTCCCTTCTCATTGCTGATGCATGAACATTCTTTATATATTGTGAATATATTAGCTCTTTCTGCTTAAATACCCAGAAAATATATTTTCTAGATTTCTGTTGTATCTTTAACCTCGCTTATGGTGACTTTTGATCACACTCAGAAAATTTTATTTTCTTATGGTCTCAAATGTTTCAGTATTTTCCTTTCTATCTTGTAACTTCCATGACTTTTTAGAGGATTTTCTGAATTTTGAAAATTTAAGAATATTATCTTGTATCTTCTTTTAAAATTGTTACACTTTTTCTCAAAAAATAAGTTTAATTTTTTAATTCACCTGAAATTTATTTTGAGCATTATATAAAGTACACATTTAATTTAATGATTTTTCTCCAGGTGCATTGCCCACCCTGCAAACATAAATTTTTGACTAGCCCCTCCTGTCCTTGACTATTTAAGATGGCATCTCCTATGATAGAGTAAATCCCATGTCTGCAGGTGCCTGTTTCTGAACCTTTTATATTTCTCCCCGATCTATTGTTTGTTTCTGAATTCATACATCCCACTGATTCCCATGCTTCCTAGTGGTGAAATTTCTCATGCGCACCCTTCCTTTCATCCCAAATCCTCCTGGCTCTCCTGTCCCCTCCCAGCTCTACCCCGTGTCAGCACCCTCTGTGTGCCTTCCAGGATGGCACACACTGCATGAGACAAGCACCTGTCCGGTCCCCCTGGGTAGCATCTGCAGAACCTGGATGAGGATTCTTAATTCATAGGCGCTCAACACCAGTGCATAAAAGGAGACTGCATGGTCAGAATTTATGCCCATGATTTTGTGATTAGGGTTCAGTAGAGTGTCAACTGCTTGTTCTAGATGACACAGCCTGTGAGTCACAGTGCTGGGGC
The DNA here is from genome assembly GCF_000164805.1 of Carlito syrichta. Classification (NCBI taxonomy): domain Eukaryota; kingdom Metazoa; phylum Chordata; class Mammalia; order Primates; family Tarsiidae; genus Carlito; species Carlito syrichta. The sequence goes on from NW_007259801.1 coordinate 543,236, forward strand.
TGAAACTCAAGTACCCACAACAAAGACATCAGAGGGGTCCACAGCCCAGTCTCAACCCTCCTGTCTGTACCTCCAGCCTTAAGGGTTGTTTGTAGGTAGATTCTGTTTAATAACTCCCATTTTACAGATTGGAAAACCAAGACTCAGACCAGTTAAGTGACTGGTCAAGGGTCCCAGCTAGAAAATGACAGACTCTGATTTGAACCTGCATCTCTCAGACATTGAGGCTGACTGTTAACCACAAAGCAAAGCTGATCTCGCAGCAGGTCAAGGCACAGAGAGGCCAGAGCAGCCCCTCAACCTGGCCGGGCCCAGTGAGAAAGAAGTGTGTTAATAGACACGGAAGGGGACTCAGGAGACTCAGAGGTCTCCAAGCCCAGCTATTCACTTGGATACTGTAAGGCACTCCTTCCAAGGGGCACAGCCTCTGCCCCAAAGCCTGGAGTCTTCTCATTCGCCCATGGAATCGAGCTAGTCTGAAATCAGAAAGTCAGCAGCACAGCGCGTCTTTTACCTCGAAGAGAGCCTGTCCTGCTCAGACAAGAACATCCACACAGCTCTGGCCAGGAGTGGGGCACCCCTGTGAGTGCTGGCTGGGAGGGCAGCCAGACCACAGCAGGGAGCACATAACCTCTCTCTCCCTGGATCCAGAAGCTGGCAGCCTGATCCCACAGTTCTTTGCAGGCACAGCAAACTGGGAACACAGTTTAGGCCAGGAGGGCCCCTCTTCATCCTTCAGCTGTCCAGGCTCATTGAGGTCCAGTCGATGGCCATGTGTGATGCTTTCCAGCCAAATTCAATGCAAGTTCCGTTTCCTCTCTGCCAGGGAAGATGCCCATCTCCTGCCCTGAGACAGGCATCTGCTCCTCCGATCAATTTTATGGCCCCTGCACAGTCCTGAGTAGAAGCGACAGGAGCTGCATTGAATTGTGCCCTCCAACACGGTGCTCACTGGATAAGTGGAAGCCAACAACTTTTAATGCGCCCTCTCTCTTGCCCCCTTCACAACTCTGAGGCTTAGATGATGCCCAGGTTGTCCACAGAGGGCACAGTTGTTCTGGTAAAGATCCCTGAGCAATCTCACAATGGTGGCATCCCTTCTCCTGGTCACTGACATCATTGTGTTCAAATTTGCATAACTGTGCCAGCATCCTGAATCTGAACTACACCATCATCACCACCCCCATGTACCCACTATGCCAACAGCATGACCGTCACTCACCCAGTGTGCCTACCACCCCCTCACCTGGCCTCTCTGCTCACTAAGACACTGGTGTAACCTTGGGGAAGTATAATGTGCTCATCTCCATTCCATCGCCTGTAGATTAGCTCTGACTTCTCCTGCCCTCTTTGTCTCTTATTATTTTGTTGTTATCCGACATATTATTTTACTGTGTCCATTAACCAGAGAATGAATAAACAAAATTGGGGGATAATTATACAATGAAATGTTATTTGACAACAAAAGGAAATGAACTATTAATATATTCACTGACAATAATGAATCCCCAAAACATGTTGCCTGAAAAGATCAGAGACAATAGCAACACATATTGTATGTTTCCATCCATATGACATTCTAGGATAGTTGTGACTAGTAAATGCGGATGTGATAGAAACCATAACAGCAGTTGCTTCTGAGAGTAGGAAGAGACAAATGCCAAGTGGTGTGTGAGAAATGTGGGGATGTTAGAAACATTCTGCACACAATTGTCAATTTTTATCAAGCTGGACACTTGGAATTTTGCATCCTATTTTAGATTCATTGCACCTCGACAATTATAAGAAGACTCATAAGCACAGCCCTAAAAATCTTGCAGGCAAACTTGTGCATCTGACCATGATGAAGCAGGTTGTGCAGATGGATCCTCTCACCATCAACAAGCATGCAAATTGTCAAAATAAACGAAGCTACTCTTCAGCAGTGGGTGGCAGGTAGTGTGAGAATGCAATTTACAAGATTAGGGGAACTTTGCAGTCAGGACCCAAGATTGTCCAGCAATTTTGCCCTGCAAAAAAAAAAAAAAAAATCTTCAGTTTTTATTCCATGACATAGAGAGCTGGGTTTGAACAGAACATAGTAGTACCTCTGAGCTCCCTAGACAGCAGGTGGTTTGCGGGGCACTTGAAGTATCTGGAATCTGTGACTCAGGTTATCAGGGGACAGGGAAGAGTGCAAAGAAAGGAAACCAGAAGTGGTGCAACTCTGGAGTCAAGGTCAAGTACAGGAGTAAGATATACTGTGGACTTGGCCCGACAAAGCTTATAACCAAGCCCTGACAGAAGCTTCAGGGGAGGCAGAATTTGTCAGTTATATCCCCCCCCAAGTTAGAGAGGTTTGTGAGATTCACACTAACAAGACATAAAAGCAAGCCTGCAAGGGTTCAAGGTTGTCAGCCCATAATTGAACTGCCTGCCAAATGAGAACCAACTCTTATTAGAGAAGAAAACAACCAGAATCCAAAGTCAATACCACCAACTATCAATGGCTAGAATTTAATAATAAAAGTCACCAGACAAAACAAAGGAATAGAAGAATGTGAATCATGGTCAAGAAAAGTGAAACAGTCCATGGAAATTCAACCTGAGATGACCCAGATGCCAGATACGACAGATAAAGACTTTAAAGCAATGCCTACACATTTATAACAGGAAAAATTTCTTCACAAAATTAAAGGAAATATAAATTTTCAAATAAACAGAAAGGTAACCCCAGCAGAGAAATGGAAAACATAAATAAGAAGCCATGGAAATTGTTGATTACAATAGCCAAAATGAAAACATCACTGAAGAGCTTTACAGAATATTAGAGATGGCAGAAGAATCAGTGAACTTAAGGACAAATCAATAGAAATTATCCAGTTTGGAGAACAAAGAAAAAGACTGAAGAAAGATAAACAGGACCCCTAGGGGCTTGTGAGATAATATCAAACAGTCTCACATATAGAAGCATAAATAAATATTTGAAAAAACAGAGGCTGGAAACTTCCAGAATTTGATGAAACTATCACATGTTTTTAAAAAATCACATTGGAGAAGAGAGTTTTAAAATACTTAGAGGTAAATGATAAATACGTATTAATATTTCATGGTAAATCTTAGCTTTAAATGCACTCAGTAAACAATAGAGAATAAAACTGAGTTAAATTTTCACTCAAGAAGCTAAAAAAAGAACAATGACAAAAATTTTTAAAAGGTAGGGACAGAAGGAAGAGAATAGCAAAGATAAAAGCAGACATTTAAAAATAGAAAACAAAGTAGCCAAATCAAAGCTTCAATTTTGTTTTGTTTTTGGCCTTTTTTGTGAGGAATAATAAGATAGACTGGCCTCTGACAACTTGAATGAAGAAAAGAAAGAGCGGATACGGAAATAAACATATTAGAAATGCAAAAGCGGAAATATTTTGAGATACTCTATGCCAATAAATTTGCAAGCTCAGATAAAGCGGACAATTTCACAGAAAGAAAATCGAAAAACTGCGTACACATATAAAGTGATATGTCATGGTCTTAGAGGAGGCACTTTTAATGTATGTCATTAATATAATATCAGTATCAATAATATACAAACAAAGCCCATATATTTTTAAGGAAAAGACAAAATACCTCCAAGAAATATGTGTCAAAATATATCAGTAGTGATACCCCAAAAATAAAGGTGTACTAATGGCCAATAAACTGCATGAAATAATCAGGGAAATGCAAATCACAAGCAAGGAGATGCCAATTCACCCCCAACAGACTGACATGACCAGTGTGTCTAGTGAGAGCACATGTTGGTGAGATTTCAGGGAAATGACAGATTCCACGCATTTTGTGAAGCAAAAGTGTGAAAAAAGATTGCAGTGTTGGAAGTGCAGATACTTCCAAACCCAGCAATACCACTTCATGGACAGAGGCTCCCCATATAGGTCACACCCAATGCTCCCACTATTAACATCTTACCTAGGACAGGACATTTGTCCCAGGTGCCCAGAAACACAGAGAGGAGGACCCTGGCAGGGGGGATGAGAGTCTAAAGGTGAAATATAAGAGCCTGTTCACGTGGATTGTGGGCATGAGAGCATCCCTGATCTTAATCTCTGTACTCCTCAGTACATTTGAAATATTTCTCAATGAAATCATTTTTACTCTCCACAACACCACAGATGCCTCTCATAGATGGATGCCTCTCATAGTGAAAAAGTCAGACAGGAAACACACATCCTGCAGGGTCCCCTTAGGTGAAGATGAAAGGCTAAGAAGTTAGAAGGGCAGTTCTCCTCAGTGGCAGGAATACTGCCAGGAAGGTCACCAGGGAGCCTCTGGGACATGGGGTATTCTCTTTAGACCTGTGGGCCCAGCAAATGTGAACATGGGTAGAGCAATGTGTTTAGGACTTTGCTGGATCTGTTTCGTCTCCATAGACAGCAATAGAAAACATGATGCCTGGATGTGGTGCCCTAAGTGGAACCCTGGAACAGGAAAAGGACATTAGGGAATGACTATGGGAATCTGAACAAAGCACGAACTCTAGTTACTAACTGGCGAACTATGAAAGTCCATACTTTGTTCAGATTCATGCATGGCGGTGAATGTGCCTTACCAATGTAAGAAGCTAATCACGGCGTAACGGGTGTGGGATACACAAGAAGGCTCTGTCAGTGATTCTACACATCCAAACGCATCTGAAATCAAACATTTACTTAACAAGACAAGTAAAAGGACATCCCTTCCTTGCCGTGTGACTCTCTCTCCTACATACTAATTCAGGTGCTGGTTTGGCCATCAAGGTCCTGCGTAACATAAAGCCCCCACCTCTCCTGACTCCCCAGCCTGCAGGCTTTCAGGCCGCTGGGTCCTCGGAGCTTCCGCCCACACCTTGGCTTGAAGTTTGGCCTCTCATCATCAGCTTCCTTCCACCTTCCTGGCCTCGGGCCCATCACCCCTGAGCTCCTCACCTGAAGGATGAGCTGAGCGCTGGGCCGTCAAGATTGCTGCAGAAATTCTCCATGGCTTTGTGGGAAGTGCCCAGCCCACTCCTGGCCACTTCTATTGTTCCATTCCTATCAATCTTCTCATCTATCCCTACCCTATTCATGGTTTCTCATCCCTGGATAACCCACCAGGCCAGCCCTGAAACTCCTGGGCTCCTTAGAGAGGCAGAGGGGGCCCAAAGTTGGGCACAGGAAGGACAGAACAGGGCCCAAGAGGAACAGGCTAGGGACCCTATATGCCACCCTGGAGGAAAAGTGAGCCCAGGGAGCAAGCCTCAGTGGGTAGCAGAGCCAGCAGGGCAAGATCCCTGTACAGTGCAGATGTGGAGCCCAGAGTGTCCCCTGCTGGGCGACGGTCAGATGCCAGAACTGGCTGTAGCAGTCCTGTGCCCACTGCACGAGTCTGTCACGCCTCTCTCACTCCTTGCTGGTGTCCTCAGAACCCTCCTCCTTTGTATCTTTTCTGCAAATGTCCCCCACCCAACCATCTGGGCAGCCATGCCACCCACAGGGCAGAGCAGGGCAATGGGCCATGCCGATGGACAGAGGAGACGCTCAGAGGGACCTGGCTTCCAGAAGCATCTCTAACAGGAAGTAGAAGGGGGAGAGGGACAATGTGAGTCTCGCCTGCTCCCGGCCATTAGCCCTGACACCCTGGCCCAGAGGCCCACTGCTCCTCTGTCTCGGGGAAGGCTGTGCGCCGGAGTCCTAATTAACACCAGACAAGACTCATTTGTATTCTTTACAAGACCTGGAACTTTCTCCGTGGAAAATTTTTTCCCCTCTGGGAAAGACACTTTAACTGGCTAATATTTTCATGATGAGACATGTATGTCTGTTAAGAATTAAGTTCTCTTCCCACTCACCAGTGTAAGTAAAGGCAGGACGGGCGCAGACATGATTCAGTCAGAGTTCTGGGTGCACATATATGCTGCCAGATTCCTCACCATGGACACAGGCCTTTGGGCAGTGCTTGTGGCTAGAGGGTGACCACAGCCACGTCTCCTCAGGGCTGGCCTCCTGTGGGTGATCCACAGGCACTAGACCACACAGCTACCAAAACAGTCCCCTGGCCCCACCTCCCTCTGCCTCACCATTACCCTCTGGTCCCCAGTGATAGGGCCCCACCCTACCTCTCAGTCACTGCCTCTTTTTGGGATATAGGGAGCAGGGCAGGCCCTGGGGGGTCAGCCTTGAAGTTGCAGCTCCCCACTACCATTTGCTGGTTGTGTGTCCAGGAACGGTGGCTGCATCTCCCTGAGCCTGCGCACTCTGACCTGGGATGTAGGTGTGGGACTCCCACCGAAGGACTGGCTCAGAAGATGGCCCTGCTGCAGGTCAGGACAAGTAATCCTGCTGGGTCCTGCTGCCCCTGCCCCAGGCCAGGTTCCATCGGCACTTCCTGCTCTTTCCTGTGTGACCCACCACCCTGCAGCCATTATCCCCCAAGATCCCCCACTGCTGGGTCCGGGTAGGGTCAGCCTGCAGCTCACAGCAGAGCTGGCAGTGACAGCGACACTCAGGGACATGGGTGTGAGCAGAGCCTTCCCACCCTGTCCACTGAGATTCAGGCCCAACCCCGCCTCTCCAGATCCCTCTGGCCTGCAGCTCACCCACCTCAGACACCTCCACCCAAAAGACTGGTTTTCTGCTCACACATAGCCCTTGATGACAGATCGGGAGGCCCCTTGCCAGGGAACAGATATTGGTGTCTCAAGAGTGAGATCCCTCTTCCTGCACAGGCCTCCTGCTGGTGGCCCAGGTTGGACAGGAATGACTGGGGCTCGGCCCCAGCTCGGGTCTTAGGCACCTTGTGACCTAGTGCCCATCTCTCTGGGTTTTAGGGTCAGAAAACAAATGCAGGCAAAGCTCCTAGAAGATGTGGGTACTCATCAAACTGTGGCCCTTGTCGCCCTCATAGCACCGTCCCATGGGTCTCCAATGCCCTCATCCACTGCCTTCCTGTTGAAGGCTGGTCTATTTGTCAAGGTCAAGAGAAAAGCAAGGGTCCTCCACCAGGCCTTCCAGGCTTACTCGGTGAGCAATGGCCACCTTTAGGACTGTTTATTACTACATTACTGAGCTCAGAATTGGGTTCAGAATCCACAAGTGTTCTGGGGGGCTCCAAAGAGCCAATGGATGTGAAGGAACATGGCTGCTGAGGAAAGCACTTTGAAACATTCCTTAACTATTGTTTCCTTTCATCCTCCCACTTCCCCCACTCCTGCCTCTAAGGTCATTTCTCTGCCCCACCCCTGGGCCTCACCACAACCTTGGGCACAGGTCTCAAGTAAGTCCTCCTCACCTATCAAGACCTCATTCCCTTCCGGCATCCACACATGTGCACAGGTACACACACACACACACACACACACACACACAGAGGCATGCACGCACCTGCCTGCTGGATTGCTACACCCATGGCTCCTGCCTTATATATGCGGTTTAGAGGACAGTGGTGGAGAACACACCACCCAGGGAGGTTTGTATCACTGGCCCAACTTTTCACCCTTCTCTGTGTCTGTTCCCTTTGCCACAAAGCTCTACATGTCTTCACCTGTGGATGTGTGTGGATGTGTGGAGGAGGGGTAGGTTCTGATTCAGATTTGGTGGTGTGACTTCCCAGAGGACCAGACAAAGTCATAGTGAAGGTTAGCCCCAAGAAAGCTTTGCATGCTTCTGCTTGCCTCTTGCTGGCTCTTCAGTGTCTGAGAAGGACACGCCGGGTAAGCTAGCCAGTCTTGGGAGAGGACAAGAGACAGTGGAAGTGAGCTGGCCAGACAGGCTCTGCCTGGGCCCCAGGCAAGGTCAGTCGCTACTGTCAGACCCATGAGTCTTAAGGATAAACGATCACTGTTCTAAGCCCCCAGTGTACTGGCTAGTGCTATGTGTCTGCTTGACTGGTCACAGGGGTGTGGGTGTGAGGGTATTTCTGAATGAGATTAGCATCAAATTTGGTGGACTAAGTATGGCAGATTGCCCTCCCCAATGCAGTGGGCCCTATCCAGTCAGTGAAGACCTGACAGAGTAAAAAAGCCTGAGTGAGAAAGAAGATGTCCTCTCTGCCTGACACCTCCATGTTAGGACATTGGGCTCCTTCCCCTGCCTTCAGACTTGAACTTGGCAGGAGCAACACCACTGGCTCTCCCAATTTCCCAGCACCAACTGTGGACTTTAGACTTCTCAGCCTCTGTAACTGTGTGAGCCAGTTCCTTATAGTAAACCTCTATCTATCTATCTATCTATCTACCTATCTATCTCTATTATCTATCTCTATCTATCTATCTATCCTGTTTCTCTGGAGAACTCAGACTAATACACTTGGGTTTTTTGATACACAACCTTATTGGACCATCTTTAGTTTATATGCCACATTCTTTATATTTCCTTTCCTTTTCCCTCCCTCCCTCCCGCCCTCCCTCCCTTCCTTCCAGTATTTTAAATTGAAATCCTGGATGCAGTCATGTTCTTGGAATGCTGGCTTCTCCCTAACTGACATCTTCTGAATTCACCTGTGACACCATGATCTCTGTTTGACATCATGACCTTTGTTTGTCACGTGGGCTGCCTGTGAATCGGCCACAGAGCCTCACCCTCTTGTTCATCCGCGGGTTCCAGGGATGGTCCAGCTCACATCATGCTCACATCCCAAAGAACCAGGAACTCTCGGGTCATATCCGGCAGGAAACGTCATTTACCCTTGAACAGTTAGTTAGTCCCTTCGATGTGTCATCCTTTGCACCAATTGTCAAGAAGTCAGAGGTTCTGAATCAAGTTGTGGCCTGCCTAAGAAACTCAGCTCATACATCCTCGTGTACGAATACTTTTTGTGTACTTGGAAGTGATCGGCACTGTTTTCCCTCCATGTGCTGATGGTCAGACCTGCCCATGTGGCTATTCTCCTGCCAGGGCTTGGAGACTGCACTCCCCACCCTGTTGAACTCGGGTACATCTGTGACTTGTCATAGCCTCGAGCTGTGTCCCAAGGTGACAGTCATACCCAGATGGGACTTTTAGCGGCCAAAAGATGTTTGACAGACTGTCTTTCCCTCTAGCATGGCGACCAGCAACACTCAAGAGGGCACATGTGACATCAGCCTGGGCCCTGAGTGACAGCAGTGAGCAGGGCTTCTGCTGACCTGGGACGGTCGTGCTCAGTTGGACAGGAAGGGAAGGGCCACTCTGGTGTCAAAGTCACTGAGATGCTGGGGCTGTCTGCTACTGCAACATGAGCACTCGGACGTCACTAGCTAGTCTATTCTTCTACCCATTGCATGTGGGTACTTGAGGGTCATGCATTACGTAAACAAGTCAAGTGCAAGCACAGACCCCCATAATGAGTGTATAAATGCTTAGCTGTCCGCTGGCCCCTTCTCGCCACCTGCCAGCCTGGGAATGAAGTCCTTCGCTGCCCGTTTCCTAAATCCTCCGCCACTTATTGGGCCAGACCGAAGTCCCCTCCCCACTCCTCCAGAGGTCCACCTTGACCACCCCACCTAGATGTGTTCTCTCCCTCCTCCAAACCCCTGAATGCTGTCTATGCGAAACCTCTGAAACTTAGTGCATGTGGTCTTCACGCAAGTGTATATGTTCACTCCCCTTTTGAGCACTTACTGTATGCATTCCCTTTAGTAGGCACTAGGGCACCAGTTCTTGCTGTAGATGTCAGACAGAATGGCAGTAAGGTGAACTTGTGCAAGGAGCTCATCACTCTGCTGGAGGTGTCCAGCCCATGGGTTTGGAAGACAGGCCTGGAGGTGGAGGCAGGGAGCTCACAAAGGAGGAGCTGTGACCAGTCTTGGCCATGGATAGGGGTTTGGGGCTATCTCCCTGCATGCGTATCACCAAGTGACTTGAGCCTAGGTCTCTCAGACCCCATCCAGAGCTCTTCCCACCCTCTCTAGAGGTAGCACAAGCCTACAGACCCTGGGAGAAAGAGACAGGGACTAAGGCTGCGGAGGCTGGGCCCTGTTTGGGGCCAGGCTTCTGTCAAGCTGGGATAAGCTTCAAGTGCATGCCCAGCTAGATTCTGGGTGCTTCCCCTTCTGGGGAACGTCCTGGGCCCATCGCCCAGCTGCTGCTAGCTGGCTGAGAGGGCAGGCCTTGCTCACTGGGCATCCAGGTCCAACCACTTGTTATCTTCTTCTGAATCCTGCCCAGCATCCAGAATGGCCTGGGTGCTTCCAACAGAGCCAGCAGTTGTGAAGGTGGCCGGCCTGCTGCTGAGAGGTTAGTTTTCCAATTACTGCAGTTCCACAGCGAATAATGGCCTGTGCACTAATTGGCAAAGCACTTCCTGAGAGGGAACAGGCACTCTGTGTCCTGGTTGAGGTGTGGTAGAAGCTGCTGGTGGTCACCCTCTCCTTCTGGCTGCTCCATTCACACCTGTCCAACCAGGTGTCTCCTTTGGGCCCCACCCAGAGTTCCAGTCATGTGACAAAGGGAAATGGACTGCTGTAGCTTCAGGTCCAGATACCCTGAAGTGGAGCCAGAAAGGCGCTGGTGGGGCCCTGAGTTCTACAATGGACCCAAGGGCCCCGAGGGCTCAGGTGGCTCCCGCATCCAGTGGGATATTATTCCAGGCTCCCAGGTCAGGGTTCCAGGGAGGGCAAAGCACAGGTGGTGATAAGTGTTAGTTTTCTATAGACAAGGAAATTTAACTTATGTTTACCTCCCATTGGGGAGGCTGGTCACTTTCATCCACCCCTGTTGATTAGAGCACCCCTCCCCACTGTGCTGTGCTTTCAGATCCTCTTCCCCTAGCTGGGGTCACAGCCCCATCCCCACCACAAGCCCTGACTCTGTGAACACCCACTTCACTCCACACACACAGAGCCTGGGTCCCCCCAGTCAGGGATCACCTACTCACAGCTCAAGGAAAAGCCACTGAGCACCTACTGTGTGCCAGCCACCCCCCAATGAAACATACTCACCTTCAGGCCAGTGTGGGCCTGTTCCCGTACAGAGAAGTGTAGCCAGCATCCCCAGGAAGTATCTGGAAGGGGCTCACATGGGACCCAAGCCAGGCTGAAGACCAGCTCCAGGCAGGGAAACTGAGAGGCAAAGGCCAGGATGAAAGCTTGGTTCAGGGGCCAGGGGGACCCTCCTTCCCTGAGTCTGGACTGCTCTATTTGGGGAGGGGAAGCTGATGCTTTAGCCAGGTGTGGAGATGGGCTTGCAGCAGTCCCTGCATCCTGTGCCCTGACTCAGGGCATGAGAGTAGCTGAGGGAGTAGCCTGTAGTGGGGAGGAGCCTGGAGCCTGAGCCTGTAAGGCCCGGTGGAAGACAACTAGAGGAAATGCCAGGGATGCAGGGAGCAAGGCGGAGGGGTGAGTAGGGTCGTCTTCTGCACCCCCCACAGGGCTTCTGCCATAGTCCAAGTCCCACAGCACAGCCTGCAGCTGCCCTGTCAAAACAGACCAACCCACACCCTCCCCCCACAGACAGGAGTCAGGCTGGAGAGGGCCTTGGTTCTGTCCTTAGTCACTCTGTAGGAGCAAGGGACCTATCCCCTGCAGGCTAGTGGGAGGCTGCCCCTTACCAGGGCCTGGCTGGCCGGACTACAAGAGAAAGAAGAGATTCTACAAGGGAGACTTATCCATCTGGCCCCAGAAGCCTCTCACTCCACCCCCGAGAGGGGCTACAGGAGTCTGTGGCTGCCAGGACAAGACTCCTAGCAGCTTCACTCGGCACAAGGCCTTGAGGGTCAGATGATGGGTCCTTTGAGGACTTGCCTTCCCAAAGGACACAACCTGAAAACAGGTTGCAGCATCAGACAGCCCCAGGCCTCTCCTCCTGTGCTCTGAGACCGTGGCTGATGACCCAGCCCCACCAAGCCTCAGTCTCCCTCTCCCATGAGTAGCAGTTCTGACCATCCCAGGGTGTCAGAGACCATGAGTAACTGGCATTCTAGAAGGGACCACGATCCCATGGGCTGACCCAGCTCCACCTTGAGCCCTGAGCTTTCCTGGAGAGTCATTGAACCACTCTGACCCTCAGATTCCTCCTATGTGTGAGCTGAGGCCACAATGCCCACCCTGGGCATGGGCTGCTCAGGCGCAGTAAGCTAACACCAACCAAGGCAAGGGGTCCAGTGGGGACTGCAGGTATCAGCTTAGCAGGCATCCTTGCTCATTCCTTCCCTCATCCCTCCGTGTTGGGGCTGGGCTTAGAGGGTGGGTCCTGTCTGAGACCCAAATTATTCAGTGGTGAAGAGAGAACAACCTGGAAGGGGGTTGGAAGCAGCAGCAGGCCAGCCTGCACAGGACGACGTGGGCAATGTCCATCCCCTGGGGCCACCTCACCTGTCCCTGCAGCTGCCTTCAGAACCAAACCCATAAACCAAAGACTGCATAGAGGTTGCCACACAGCTGTGCAACCCACTGCCTCCTCCAAATGCATCCAAAATGGAAATATCCCTCTGTCCCCACAGGCCCAATTTTTCTTCTCACCCCTCCCTCTTCACAGTGGCCTCCCCAAGATAATGACCACAGTGCGAGGCTGCATTCTTTAGCCCTGGCCGGGCCGTGATGCCACTGCGGCTCTGCTATCTGCTCTGTCGGCTCCGAGGCCTAAATTACCCAGCAAAGGGAGATGGATGGCCAGGCCTTCCCAGGCTCAAATTGATTCTCCACTCAGCGCTGGCGGCGTCGCCTCTCCCTGGTGATCATTGAAAAACACTTTTTCCTCCGCATAATGGCCCAATTCAGGAGCTTCTTGATAGGAGGCAAAGATGTATATCTAATCACAGACTAATGGGGGCCCAGAGGGAGGAGGTGGCCAGCTGCATGGTAGTCCTAAGGCATAGATGTGGGACGGGGGCAGAGAGGACATGGTGGCCCTGGTATGAGGTTCCGTCGCTTACTCTTGCAGCCCTGGTGGCTCTCGGGTGGGGTGGGGGTGCAGGTCAGTGGAGGTCAGTCCGCTGGGCCCTCAAGGAGTCAGGGCTTGTGCTCCCCTTGGGGTCATCGGGGCCCTGAGGACATGGACTCCTGGCCCTCACTGCTTTCTCAAGAGGACAGGCAGAGGGCCCAGGCAGCGAAGGGATCATGAGGTGGGAGGAACAGCCAATGGCACATGCTGAGCACTGACTTCATGACAATCTGTTCAAGGTCGGAAGGTGGAAGCACAGCAAGGCGGAGAACTTGCCCAAGGTCGCAGAGCAAGCAAGTAGCAGAGAGTGCCTGGACACCAGTAGGAGCTCTGGGTCTCCACTAACCCCACCCTTCCCACCTCTCAACAGCTCCAAGGAGGCTCTCACTGAGCACATGAATCACCTGGATGAAGATGGTGTACGCACCACTTGCTAGAATAGTTCTAGATGGTAAAACCTATATCCTGGACTTTGTTTGGTACAACATGGCTACTGTATCATTGGGCTACTTCCACCTGAGAGTTCACAGGTCTGTAGCCTCTCCCCGACTCTCTAACCTCATAAGCGTACATGTGTTATGGCTCTAGGGAAGCTACCTAACCTTTCTGAGTCTGAATTTCTTCCATGATAAGATGGTATCACCACCATGGAGGGCTGTTTCAAGAGTAAAAGAATCAATAGCTATAAAGTCCCATAACGATTCCCTGACAAATAGTTTGTGCTCAATAAGTGTATGTTGAAATTTCAAAACACTGAGCCAGAGTCAGCGAATGGTAAGGAGAGGAGTTCCCTACAAAGGAAGCCCACAGCAAACTGAGGAAAGAGGCTGGAATCCCCCCACAGCCATCGAGCCAAGGGAGAACTTGACTTGGACAAATCAAGTTTGGGAGGATTTGCAGAGGAGAAAGTTGGACGCACCTCTGAAACCCAGAAATCTAGTAGAGCTTTAGAGCAGACCTCAGTGAAGGCCAAGTGACCATTGTTGAAAATTGGGACCTGGCCAGCAGGTGGAAGAGAGGCAGGCGGGAAGGAGTAACTTGATCTCAGGTGGTGGACATCTTCCTCACATGCCTAAGATGTGGTGGATGGCAGCATGGTCTCCTCTGGAGGGGTGTGGTCTGTCCCTGATGTTTTCCAGATTATTGAGGACAGCTTCCCCCTCTCATCGAGTCTAGTCTCCCCAGCGTTTGAGGCAGGAACTGGGCTCCTTCCCCTCTCTAGCCAACATCTTGAACAGGCCTAGAAGTGTGGAAAGACCCTGCCTTTTTCGAACCTCACAAGCATACTTCCAAGCATCTAATTCCAGGGCCACCTCCTCCAGGAGTCTCCAGATGGTTCCCAATTCTGCCTTCTAGCTGGCCCAGAACCCTGGGTGCCACAACCTCAGAATCTCTCCCCTACATATCATTCCATGACCCTCTGCTAACAGGATAAATGTCACTGCTCCTCTGCCTCCTCACACAAGGTGAGAATCCCTGGGGACCCTTGCTGCTTTTTTCACTGCACTTTGAGCAACTCCAGGGCGGGGTCCTACCATCAGATACCCAGTGTGTAATGCAAGGGCTCTATACAGTAAGCATACTAACTATGTTTAAGTAGTAAATGGGTGAGTGATTTTGTGAGTCCTGCCTGTTTCTTCCCTTATTTTGCTTATGGTGATATAGAGATGCAAATAAGAGATGCCACATAGTAGGAGGGGTCTGGCATGGTACAAGGGCTGGAAGCCACCTGACTTTCACAACTAATGCCCCACTCAACCTCCATGACACTGGACAAGTCATGCAGTTCCTCTAGTCCTCTTTCTTTTTTCTAGCCATGGAATGGTTTAAAATGAAACATATCTCTGTGTTCAGTTGTTTCCAGAAGACCTAAGGAGCTTCTAACTTCCAGTCTTAAAAACAACAACAGCAACAACAATACAAAAAAGATGTGGTGATGTTGATTATGATGACCACAACAGTGACAGTTGTGGTCGTCATGATGATCATAAAAACGTAGAAGTGGTATCAACAGCGATAATGATAACGGTGATATTAACGGTGATGAAGCTGATGCTAACAGCAATGGCGTTCATGGTAATGGAGGTGATGATGATAGAAATGGTTATGTTGGCGGTGTTGATGGTGATGGTGAGGATGTAATGACAGTAATGTTGATGACGATGGTCATGACGATGCTGAGAGCAGTAGTGTTGATGCTGACGGTGATTACGAAATAATGACAGCAAGGGTGTTGACGGTGATGGTGATGGTGATGATGTAATAATTGTCGTGGCGTTGATGGTAATGGCGATGATGATGATGAGAGCAATAGTGTTGATGGTGACGGTGATGACGTAATGACAGTAATGGTGCTGATGGTGCTGGTGATCACAGACATGATGATAGCAATCGTGTTGATAGTGCTGGTGATGATGATGATCAGAGTAAGGATTACAGTGGTGTTGATGGTGATGTTGACGATGTGATGAAGTAATGGTTCTGTTGGCGGTATTGATGGTGACGGTGACGATGTAATGATAGTAATGTTGATGATGATGGTTATGACGATGCTGAGAGCAGTAGTGTTGATGCTGACGGTGATTACAAAATAATGACAGCCAGAGGGTTGATGGTGATGGTGATGATGTAATAATAGTAGCGGTGTTGATGGTGATGGTGATGATGATGATGAGAGGAATAGTGTTGATGGTGACGGTGATGATGAAGTAATGACAGCAATGGTGTTGATGGTGCTGTGATAATAAACAGGATGATAGTAATCGTGTTGATAGTGATGGTGATGATGATGTGAGTAATGATAGCCGGGCTCGGTGGCTCAGCCTGTAATCCCGCGCTTTGGGAGGCTGAGGTGAGTGGATTGCCTGAGGCTGCAGGTTCAAGACCCGCCTGGGCAACTTGGTGGGACCTCATCTCTACAATAAATCAAAAAATTAGCCAGGCGTGCGCCTGTAGTTCCGGCTGCTTGGAAGGCTGAGGCAGAAGGATCGCCAGAGCCCAGCAGGTCGAGGCTGCGGTGGCCGGGAGCAGCCACTGTACTCCAGTCTGGGCGACTGAGTGAGACTCCAACTCGAAAAGAAAAAGAGTAATGATTACAATGGTGTTGATGGTGATGTTGATGATGTGATGAAGTAATGGTTCTGTTGGTGGTGTTGATGATGACGATGTAATGATAGTAATGTTGATGTTGATGGTTATGACGATGCTGAGAGCAGTAGTGTTGATGCTGACGGTGATTACAAAATAATGACAGCAAGGGTGTTGATGGTGCTGGTGATGATGTAATAATAGTAGCGGTGTTGATGTTGATGGTGATGGCGATGATGATGATGAGAGTAACAGTGTTGATGGTGGCAGTGATGAAGTAATGACAGTAATGGTGTTGATGGTGCTGGTGATAGCAAACATGATAGCAATCGTGTTGATAGTGCTGGTGAGGATGATGATGAGAGTGATGATTACAATGGTGTTGATGGTGATGCTGATGATGAAGTGATGAGAGTGATGGTGTGGATGGTGGTGGTGATGGCAAAGATGATGAGAGTAATAGTGTTGACGGTGATGGTGATGATAGTCTTATGGTTATGATAGTGGTGTTGATGGCAATAACGGTGTTAATGTCGATGATGGTAACGGAGTTGGTGATGGTGATGGTCACAGTGATGATATTAATGGTGATGATGATGAGATGACAATGATGGTGGTATTAATATTGACGGCGGCACTGATTAAGCCCTTGGGCCAGGAGATTTGCTGAATGCATATGATTCTTCATCTCATTTCATCCTCACATCTACCCTTTGAGGTGTATGCTTTATAGATAAAGAAAGCAAACACACTAAGTCCCATGGTCATGGTCACAAGGTGGAGCCAGGATTCGCATCCTCTCTGTCTAACTCCAGAGCCCAGGCTCCCACTAGGCCTTTATTTTTACCTCCAGAATGCTGTCAGTCTTCTAACTTGCTTCCTTACAAGCTGACTCTTAATCTTGGTTGTGTTTAAGTGCCTTTCGTTGTAATCTCTGGCAGCCAGTGCTGTGCATCTGCTAATTGCATGTTTTATTGTCTCGTTTGCCATCAAATAGTGTATGTACCTATCATTAAGTAAACCCACCTCCTTCCAGAATTTATCTTCCCCTGAACTCCTGCACATAGCCCTTCAGAGTTTGCAGACCAGCCAGGAATTCATTCCATGGAGCCGTCCCTGCCCTCTGTTCTCTCGGCTACAACCCTTGGCAGCCTCTTGATGCCAGCCTCACTGTACTGGGTCATCCTTCTGCTCGCCATCACTCCATGTGAGGCATCTGCAGTGTTTCTGCATAGTCTGGTCACATCGCCCGTGCTCCTGAGCCTGGCATTCCATGCCCTTTTCCTGCATGCTGACTCCAGCCAGGATTTCTACCAACACATCTCCTGTCCCCTGCAAGGCCAGCAGCTCGCTTGCTAGAATCCCTATTCTTGATGCCCCTTGGGACCAAGGTCAGGCCCAGGGAGAAGCTCCTAGCCCCAGAGCTCCAAGCCTCCCACTGCTGCCCTGTGGGTGACCACCTGAGAGCTCAACCCCTTCTTCCCCAGGACCCTCACCGTTATCCCAGGTACATGTCCCCCAAGCCTCTCCATTCTGCCCCTGGAATTCTCACATGGTAAATAAATAGTCAGAGTCTTCAACCTCTGTCCCCTGTCCTGGGTTTGTCCCTTCCCAAGTGCCGCCACCATCATTCAGCATAACTCTAGTACTTAGCCGGGATGGTCTTTGCCCCCAGTCCTTGGAGATTCCGTTCACCCTCACCATCTCTGAAACATCACATGACAGAACACCACCCTCTGCCTGGCCTCCTGGCTTTCCAGCCCACAATTCTGGCCCTCCCATGGCAGTATGTGCTGGCCTCTGGACCTCCCACCACCTCCCAGGTCCACCAGCCTCTGGGTTTGCTTGTTCCAGGCCCACACTCTCATCCATAACCTGACCTTGGTCATCACCTCCTTGCCACCTGTCTTCCCAGGGACTTATGGGAAAACCAAGTCCTGGTCAACGGCCTCGTCTATGCCTCCCCCTGCTGCTGCCGCCCCCAGGAAAGTGCCCACAAGGTTACAGTTTCCACTCCGGTGGAGCCCTGCACCTTTCCTGACACCCCTGTCTGCCAAGCCCTCTCTTTCCTGTCCAGAGTGGCAATTTTACATGCCTGCATAATGCCAAAATTCCAGAAATTCCTTCTGAGACTTGCAGCCAATAGCATTTGTTTCTCTTCCCAGAGAAAACAGAAGTTGACCTGCAACCCCTGCCTGTGATGCCCTCTTGGATGCCCCCAGGACCCGCCAGCTCTCCTGCACTCACCCCCTTGTTGCAAAGTCAGTCTGCCCACTTGGGAGCTGGTCTTGACTCTAGCTGGTTTTTAAAAAGTCTATTAGTGTTTACTTTGAAATACACTCAATATAATAAATATCCATTGATGTATGCAAGGGAAATTCTGTGTTCCCAGCCCTCCCTAGCCTGCCTCCCAGAGGGGACCTGGGCCAGGAACCTGACCCAGACCTCACACTTTATCCAGGACACCCCCGCAGGTGTCCTTTCACAAAGAGATGGGGCTCACACCACAGGCCACATGCACTGTTCCTCCATTCATCTTCTCATGTGACATCCTCCAGCCAGGGGACAGAAAGAAGAGCCATTGGTTCTCTGTCAACACTGCTACCATTTCATTGCAAGCTGTATGCAACACTGTATCGTGCAAGACTATGTGAGTGTGTGTATGTGTGTATGTTAGGCTCTGTGTGTATATGTGTGTGATGCTGCATTGTGCAAGACTGTGGTAGTGTGTGCATGTGTGTATGGCTCTGTGTGTGCATATGTGTGTGACACTGTGTTGTGTAAGACTGTGTCCGTACTTGTGTGTCCCCTGTGTGTGTGCATATGTGTGCGAGCTGCAGTTTGTAAGTCTGTGTGAGTATATGCTTGTGTGTAAGGCTCGGTGTCCATGCATGTATGTGAAACTGCATTGCATAAGTCTGTGATTGTGCATGTGTGCGTGTAAGGCTCTGTGTGCAGCTGCATTGTGCAAGATTGTATCTGTGTATGTTTCTATGTATGTGTAAGGCTCTGTGTGTGCATCTGTGTATAAAGCCACATTGTGTAAGTCTGAGTGTTCTTGTGTGCGTGTGTAAAGCTATGTGTAGATGTGCTGCACAAGATTGTATAGGTGTGTGTCTCTATGTGTGTGTAAGCTCCATCTGTGCATTTGTGTTAGGCTCTGTGTGAGTGTGTGCATGTGTAGACACTGCTTGGCCCTTGGCCCAGAACACATTTCCTGACACACCATCTCCCTGATTCACTCACAGGACGTGAGGCTGGGGTACTTGGGTGGGCCTGTGTCTCTCCCTTGGAGTCCACTTGCTGGCACACGGAGTGCTCACAGCTGTTCAGTGGTGGTCGTGTCAGCTCCTTGAGCTACGTCCTCCTGGGGTCACATACCTGATGATCAGGTGGCATGAAGCCTGCCCACGCACAGGGAGGCCCAAACGGCCAGGTGTTTGGACCCAACAAAGTAGAACAAAGAACCTTTGTGAGTTGCTTTTATCTTTTTCATAATACATTTCTTAAAATTACAAAGTCAATATTTGTTCAATGCCGAACACTCGGGAAACAAACAATGGAAGGGAAAAAATTACCCATAATTGCACAGCACAAAGAGAAACACTCTTAACTTAGGGGTGTGATTTCCCTGCCCACCCTCTTCCTCGCTTCCGTCTTCTCAAAAGCAGCCTCCTTCCATGCACACACATGCTGTTGTTTATCTCCTCAGTCTGTGTTGGCAATGGACCTGGCAGCTTCCTACTTCATGGACACAATGCTCATTGCATTTCTAAGCCATGCCACAGGCTGTCTTATCCACCCTCTGGATCTCCAACTCTCCCTGGGTCCAAGATATCCTCATCTCCTGCCTCCTAACCCCAGAACCTGTTGTGCCCTGCTTCCCCAGCCCATCTCCACTCAGAGGAAAAGCAATTTCAAATTCCTTCAGGGCCTGCTGTTGCTCTAACAATGAAGCCCCAAGCCCGTGTGGATAGGCATCTACGAGGCCTCCCTGGTCACCCTTGCAGCCTCCCTGGGCGCACAGGCCCAATCTCAGACATGCTCATCCCACTCTGCTGACCTGCTGACTGGCATGGCTCACCAAAGGGACACTTCCCTCTCTCCCACCACCTTCATGGATACTTTCAAAGCAACTCTCTGTTTACCTGGGCAATGTTCAATGTTCATCTGCTCTGCAGGGCCCAGACCCTGCAGCATGGGGCTCTCTGATTTTTGCCCATCACTTTATTTCTCATGATCTTGGCATATAGCAGAAGCTCTCTCTGTGTTTCCTGGGTAAATGAATGAGTGGACATCACTATAACACACATCGCTGAGCACACATTTTTGTACACAGCCTTGGCAATTTCTTCAGGATAAAGTCCTCCAACTGGTGTCTTGGCATAAAGCCATAAGTGTATTTTCAGTAGGGCCGTTATGTATTGTCCCATCCCCTTCAGAAACGCAGATATCACTTCCACCCCTACTGTAGTGTGGGGGCCCCTTGGGGTGGCCCACCTACTGACTGACACCGGTTAACAGCATGTTTTCATACTCGCAAATGGTTGGGTGCCAATTTATTCACATATCTTTGCTGAGATTTCCAGGTACCCCATTGATAATGAATCTAAACATTTTTTTTTTATTGGTGCACTGACCATGTGTGCAACTGCTTTGGTCACTTTCTGGCTCAGACCTTATGACAGTCTCTGCGTGGCAGGTTTTTTATCGTTTATTTATGATCCTATTTTTATGTCTTTAGCTCATCAACCCTTTGTCTAAACATATGTTGTGAAATATTTCCCAAGTTTCTTGTTGGATTTTAATTGTGTTTAAGTTATCATTTGAGTAATGAGGTTTGAATTTTACTGTGGTCACATGCACAGCTCACGTGTGGGTTTTGGCGAGTTTTACCTTTAGTGTCCTAGCTAGACACAAGCCTGTGATGAGATGGTCACTCTCCATGGTGAGCCGGTCCAAGCTGGCAAACTCAACAGATACCAGCCATGGGGCCGGGTCCATTTCCAATCTGGCCAGCCTTTGGGAATTCTGAATTTAATATCTATCATTATAATGTTTCCCCAATAGTACAAACACTTTCCCTTCTAATTTTAATTCAGTTGTTTTTCTCCCCTTGGGAAAAGCCACAAGGCAGACATTTTCAATTCATTAAGCCTCCTACGTGCATTTTACATTTCATTTTCAAGCTAAAATCCCAAAGACAACACACAAGACCAGAACACACATGAATTAAAATGCACTTTCCTGCCCATTCCCTTCTCCAACTCGCCAGCATTTTTAATTTCCCCAATCCTGGAGATTTCTGGGATCAATTCATTCGCCAAACCATATGTATCAGCTTACATGGGCTGCCCTAACAAAGTCCCACACGCCAGGCGGCCTCAACGACAGAAATGTATTTCTCACAGCTCTGGAGGCTGGAAGTCTGAGGTCAAGGTATCAGCAAGGTTGGTTTCTCCTGAGACCTCTCACCTTGGTATGCTGATGGCCACCTTCTTCCTGTGTCCTCACTTGTCAACCCTCAATGAGTGTCTGTGTCCTAATCTCCTCTTTTAATACAAAAACACCAGTCAGATTGGACTAGGTCCACCTTTTAGACCTTTAATCACTTTTTGAAAGGCACTATCTCCAAATACAGTGACCTTCTGAGGTACTAGGGGCAAGGACTTCAACCTATAGATTGTGGGGGACATATCAGTCCATTCTACTATACAATCAACATTTTTCAAACTGAATAATTATATTTATAACTTTACTACAGTATTCCTAGAATTCTTTCATGATTTGTAAATATAAACCTGGAAAGCTGAAAATTTTTGTTTTCTTTTCAAAGGAATCACGAGTTCTTGGTTGAACTCTCACTTCGCAGTCTACACTGCAGGTCCAGGGTATGCGGGACAGTGAGCTCTCTAGCTGGGCAGGGATTGGCCCTGCAACTTGAAGAGCATCACCTTGGCTTTGGGGCCTTGGTTTCTAGACCTGTGAAGTGGGGGTGATAGTCACACCCAGGGCCCCAGGGTGCGGTCTGTCCTATGGACTTGAAGAAGAGGTGTGAGAAGCCTACCAACCCCCACCCCCAAAGAGCCCAATAAAGGTGATTTTTTTCCTCCCAATCAGAACCTTTTCATTTTTCCCTATGTTTTGGTTTTAAAATACATAAAATCTCATTGAAAACAAACAACAGTGCAGAGAGAAATGAAAAACAAAGGAAGAATCTCGAAATATCCAACCAGACCCCAAGAGGCAATTATTAAAATCAGATTTCTAAGGATATATGCGTAACCCATACTGATAAGAGCTCTCCATATCTACCTTCTCCTCCTCTTCCTGGGAACTCAGCCTCCCTTGCATGGTAATAAAGACGCTTTACTTGGCCACACTGTACCCTGGCTTTTGAAACATCTCCTGGACTCCTCTGTGCCCTTCCTTATAAAATCCAGTTTTAGCAAATAATCCTGCAAGTCAGTTTAGCAAGAATCCCCAGGCTTGATGCCTAATGTCTGGTCGGCTTCCTCATCCCCACCATCCCTCAGATGATGTCTGATCGCCCTGGCCTGCCTTTAGCAAGAATCCTGTTAGGTCAGTCTAGCCAAGATCTCCCTGACCCCTGATGTTTCCTCTTAGTCATTTTCTATCCACTGAGCCCACCCTGATTCTTGGCTATAAATCCCCACTGGCCCCCGCTATGTTTGGAGTTGAGCCCAGTCTCTCTCCTCCACTGCAAGACCTAGTTGCAATGTTTCTTATACTGATGGTGATTGTTGTGAATAGGTCTTCCTTACCATGCTCTACTAAGTGTCACTGAATAATTTTGTTAATGGTCACGTGACTGTTGTTGCCAATGGAAGTGACATGTGCCTCTCCCAGTCCTGGCCCATCCCACAAAGGCAACACTCTAGTACCTGCCCTCTGGCTAAATGGAGAGGACCTGGAGGACCTAGAGCAGGGAGGAGCCACAAGATGGAAGGAGTCTGGGTCTGCCATGTGGAACTTCACTTGCTGAACAACTACATGAACTATTCATGTCAATGAGAAATAAACGTGAATTGCATGGCCACTGAAATTTGTTTCTTATTTGTTTCCAACCTACACTGATGAATCCACTTGATAATATTTAACAGGACATTCTGTTCATATTCCTTTTTTTTACTCAATAACATGCATTCATATTGTTCTCCGTTGGCAAATATAGCTTACATCATATATAAAAAATAATGGCTTCAGGATATGTGTGTCAACTGAAGGTAACACAAGATCCATTTCACAATGGCTACAACATGGGTTTCACTTCGCATGTTAAGAGATAGAATTATTTCAGAGTGAGTTAAGTCAATGATTGAGATGTGTAGCTGAGGGCTAGAGTTTTCCCATCTTTCCAAACTGTCATCCTCAAGTTGTTGGCTTGCATTTCTTCCCTCATGGTCACAAGGTAGATGCAGGAGATCTAAGTTTTGCATTTCACACAGCAGCATTATATTCAGTGACATATATTTTTAAAAGACAATATGTCATGTCCAAGATACAATGATAATGCATCTTATCCAAGTTGCAGAGATGATTTCACAATAGAAACAAAGTACTCATCCACAGGACAAAAAAAATGAATAAACTCTGATATGCTCATGTGGTGGAATATTGTTCTTTACTTAAATGAATCAGCCACCACTATACACACCATCACAGATGAATCTTATAAACATAATACTGAATAAAAAAGCAAATCTCAGAAGGATCCTTATAATCTGATATTGAATGTTTCCATTTTCACAAAGCTCAAAAACAAGTGCTGAGTGGTATTCCATTCCATCCCAAACATATATGATATAACCATATAAAATAAAGAAGGAGAATGGTAAACCCACAGCAACAGAGAGAAAATGATCTTTCCTGGTGGAGGCCAGGGATGGACACAGAGTTGGAGCAGAAGCAGGAAATGACAGAAGCTCACCTATCAGTATCCCCTTATTTCACAGTATGAGCTTGGGCCACACTTCCCAGCTACCCTTGAAGTTTAGGTGGTTCGTGTGCCTGCCAGTGGTACACAAAAGAGGAACGCAGGTGTGGGTCCCATCTCCAGGCTATACTCTCTCTCCTGTCACCTGCTGCAGGGCTTCCAGGGAGGACTCAAATGTTCCTAGGAAACAGAAGAGCCACAATAGAGAGAGTCTGGGCCCGGAAGAATGTTGAGACACTATCCCCCAAATAGTGATGTGAACACAAAACAAACCTTTCTCGTGCTCAGCCTCTGAGACTTGGGGTGGGGGGGTGGCATTTTTTGCAGTCAGTCAGTTCTGACTAACAAAAACGTTCTAACTGTTAGGCTGAGTATAAGATCATGGTTCTTTTATTTTTATAAACCGTCACTTCAATAGATCTTTTTAAATTAATCAAGCATAGTCTGTCCTCTGCACCTCTTGATTCATCCACTGATAGATAAAAAACAGTCAAGAAAAAATAACAATAAAAAGAATACAAACAAAAAATACAGTATAACTATTTTTTTTTTTTTTTTTTTTTGAGTTGGCTCACTCGGTCACCCAGACTGGGGTGCAGTGGCCGCTCCCAGCTCCTTGCCTGCTGGGCTCCGGCGATCCTTCCACCTCAGTCTTCCGAGTAGCCGGAATTACAGGCGTGTGCTACCACGTCCAGCTGATTTTTGATTTATTGTAGAGATGAGGTCTCACTGCCCAGGCAGGTCTCGAACCTGTGGGTTCAGGCAATCCACTCACCTCAGCCTCCCAAAGGCACGGAATTACAGACTGAGCCACCGAGCCCGGCAGTATAACTATTTATATACCATTTACATTGTATTGGGTATTATATGTAAATCTAGAGATGATTTAAAGTATACAGAAGAATATGTCTATGTTATATGGAGAAACTATACCATGTCATCTAAGGGACTTGAGCATCTGGATTTAGGTATCTTTAAAATTAGAATATTTTAAAACATCAGTTTGATTCCCTGCTGAAGCTCACCCCCGTTCTACTTCTAGAGGAAGTTCTACTTCTAGAGGAAATCTCTTCTAAAGGTTTGTGCTTTCATTTCTTCTGTTACTTATATCCATAATCAGAAAGTAGAAAAATCAATTTTTCACTGGATAACTTTAAACAATATCCACTGCCTTAATTAATTTATTATATAATTTATCCAATTAAAAACAAGATTAATTTCAATCCACCATTTCCTTCTTTTCTCTCTTCCTTCCTAATATTGGATATTCAGATGAGTGTATTCAGTATTCCTTGTTGTATCTGTAATTTTTTTCTTTTTTTGAGTTGGAGTCTCACTCTGTCGCCCAGGCTAGAGTGCAGTGGCACGGGCATGGCCACTGCAGCCTCGACCTGCTGGGCTCAGACACGCTTCTGCCTCAGCCTTCCAAGTAGCTGGAACTACAGGTGCACGCGCCACCACGCCTGGTTAATTTTTTGATTTATTGTAGAGATGAGGTCTCACCAAGTCGCCCAGACTGGTGGAAAGCCCCTGGACTCAGGCAATCCTCTTGCCTCAGCCTCCCAAAGTGCTAGGATTACAGGCTTGAGCCACCACGCACGGCCTGTATTTATAATTTTAAGTCCCAAACATAAACCCTTTTCTTTCTTTTCCCATCCATTCCCAGCAGTTTTTCCTGACTCCTCACTTATTAAAGATCTTTTCTTCTTCTCTTCACTGTTCCTTCTGTTTATCTTACATGTATAGCTATATTTTACTTTTACGTTATCAAGATTTTTAACATTTGCATTCTGTTCTGCTATGAAAACAAAGTTTCTGCTGATGAAAGATGCCAAACTTTATAAAATATTTCAAAAGGTTTGTTCCGAGCGAAATCTGAGTGACCTGTGCCTATGGCACCATATGAAGAGGTTCTGAGCGCAGTTGCCCAAAATGGTTGAATTACAGCTTGGTTTTATACATTTTTAAGGAGACAGAAATTATAGACAAACATAAATTAATACACTTGAGGTTCACATTGGTTCAGCCCAGAAGGCAGGATATCTCCAAGCAAGGGCTTGCAAGTCATAGGTGGATTTAAAGATTTTCTGACTGGCAATTGATAAAAAGAGTTAAGCTCTGTCTATGAAGGATTTTGAGATCAGTAAAGGGAAAGTTAAGTTGAGATGAAATGGGAGGTATGGTTGAGGAAGCCTAAGTTCTTGATATGAAGCCTCATAGGACTGCAGTCCCCAACCTTTCTGGCATCAGGGACCGGTTTTGTGGAAGACAATTTTTCCACAGACCAGAGTGGGAGGGATGGTCTCGGGATGATTCAAACACATAACGCTTATTGTGCACTTCCTTTCTATTATTATTACATTGTAATATATAATGAAGTAATTATACAACTCACCATTAAAAAAAAAGAGCCACAGACAGAAGTGGTAGATAAAATAATGGGCAGACCACATGTAGACTAAATAAACGTTGATTCTGTCTTAAAACCTGCAGCTGCACAATTGAAGTACATCAAGCTCACATGCCACTCACTGATAGGGTTTTGATAGGAGCCCTCACACATTTGGTTTATTAAAGTCTCTGTGCAGTCAAACCTCACTGCTAAATGTTAATCTGTATTTGCAGCTGCTCCCCAGGGCTAGCTTCACTGCCTCAGCTCCACCTCAGATCATCAGGCACTAGATTCTCATAAGGAGCACGCAACTTAGAGCCCTCTCATGCGCAGTTCACGATAAGGCTTGTGCTCCTACAAGAATGTAATGCCTCCTCTGATCTGACAGCAGTTCAGATAGTAACACAAGCAATGAGGAGTGGCTATAAATACAGATAAAGTTTTTCCCACTTGCCTGCCACTCACCTTCTGCTATGCAGCCCGATTCCTAACAGGCCACGGACAGGTACCAGTCCAAGGCCTGAGGGCTTGGGACCCCTGTCCTAAGTGGCAGCTCTTAGAGAAAATAGATGACAAATGTCTGTTATTCAGACTTTAAATGATCAGATTCGCAGTTAACCCCTCCTAGACCTGGGAAGGCCTGAAAAAGGAAAGATCTGGCTACATGAACGGAGATTCTCTATAGATGTAAATATTTCCCCATGAAAGACAGCTTTGCAGGGCTATTTCAAAATACGCTAAAGATATATATTTGGGGGTAAAATTTGTATTTCCTTCAGGGCCTGCTATCCATTATATGATGCTATACCAAAGTCAGGTTGAAATTTGGTATCTTATTGTCATGGTCTGTTTTTTCAGCCCTATGATCTCTATTTGAATGCTAATGCTGGTCTGTTGTGTCTAACTCAAGGGAGGTGGTATGATGGTACATCTGATCTCCTTTTCTGTCATAGCCTGGAATTTTGTTTTACTGTTTTCCATTGGCCAGGGGCTTCCTTTTAGCCAATTAGGAGGCTTAAAGTTTTATTTTGATTTACATTTCCTAGGCTTTAAAAGTTGAAAACCGCCTGTAATCCCAGCGCTTTGGGAGGCCGAGGTGAGTGGATGGCCTGAGCCCGTGAGTTTGAGACCCACTTGGGCAACTTGGCGAGACCTCATCTCTACAATAAATCAAAAATTAGCCGGGCATGGTGGCGTGCACCTGTTTTTCTAGCTACTTGGAAGGCTGAGGCGGAAGGATTGCCAGAGCCCAGCAGGTCGAGGCTGCGGTGGCCAGGAGCGTGCCACTGCACTCCAGCCTGGGTGACAGAGTGAGACTCCAACTCAAAAAAAAAAAAAAGTTGAAAACCAAAACCAGCCAGGCTCGGTGGCTCAGCCTGTAATCCCGCACCTTTGGGAGGCTGAGGTGAGTGGATTGCCTGAGCCCGCGGGTTTGAGACCCACCTGGGCAGCGAGACCTCATCTCTACAATAAATCAAAAAATCAGCCGGGCGTGGTAGCGCATGCCTGTAATTCCGGCTACTTGGAAGGCTGAGGCGGAAGGATAGCCGGAGTCCCACAGGTCGAGGCTGCGGTGGCCGGGAGCGGCCACTGCGCTCCAGTCTGGGTGACCGAGTGAGACTCCAACTCAAAAAAAAAAAAAAAAAACCCAAACAAACAAAAAAAGAAAACCAAAACCAAAAAAGCAAAAAGCAAGGTGTTCATCATTATGATCATATAAATACTGAAGGGAAGGAAAAAGTGGACCCCATCTCTGGTAGAATGCTGAGGTGGCCTTCCTTCTCTGTGAGTGTACTTCCATTACTCTTGAGTCGCTTGCCAGAGGAAATGCAGATCATCAAGGACATGCTTTCTCTTACTCCGTTCCCTGCTGGTTTGCCTTTGTTTGGATGATGATCTTCACTTGTGTTCATTTTGTATGGTGTTCATGGATTTGTGATCGCCTTTGTTTTATCTTGCACTTCTTGCCAGTATCATAACCTGAGTTCCTTCGGCAAACTCTCTGTCACAACATACGTCGCATCAGGTTCCCTCTCTTTTGGGAACTTCCAGCTTCCTGTCCTTGACAGAATGAGCCTCTCTGTTCACTCCCTTCTCTCCTCACTCCGGGGCCACTACACCCTCCTCTCTGGAGAATTCCCTGTCCTCTTTTTTGCCTTTTGTTAATTTGCTTCCTCATTTTCCTAGAGCATATCCTCAAGTTATTTCTCAAGAGAAGCCAGTTGAAAGGTTGACTTTGAGTGTAGAAAAATGTCTTTTTTAAAGACCCTCCCTTCTTCTCATCACCATTCCCATTTGGTTCACGTTTGGTTACTAGTTCAGCCATGAATAGAATTTGGCCAGAATGTTAGGGGCATAGGTACATTTGTTTTCCAACAATTGTTGATAACAGGGCAGATATCAGTTTGTTCTTTGTGCCTTTGTGGATGACTTTTTCCCCCTCTAAAAGTTTTTAGAATTGTTGTTGTTTTCTTAGATGTTATATAATTTTATGATAATTAACCTTACAGTGACTCTTTTTTTATTCATCCTGCTTGGTACTTGTAGGAGGTCCTTCCAGTTCACAAGTTAGTGTTTTTCTTTTAGTGCTCAGAAATACCCTTACTTTATTTATTTGACCATTCCCCCCATCTATTCCCTCTGTTTTGTTTCTAGATGTTGGCCTCCTAGAAGCTGCCTCCTGTGTTCCTTATCTATTTGCTTAAAAGTGCAATCGCTTTGTCTTTTTGCTCTTTGTGCTTGGAGATTTACTGAACACTATTTTCTCATCTTCCTGGTGTTTTTATAGGGATCTTTCAGAAACCAAGTGCTTATTTTGGTCGTCTGTGTTCCTATTTCAGTGCGTGCTGTTTTTTACTTTATGGATATAATAATCATTTCAAATATCTCTCAGTATGTTAATCAGAGTATTTTTAGAGTGCTTTTCACTTAATTTGCTCTGTTTCCTCTGGTCTTAGTTTTTTTGCAGTGCATTTATCTTCGTTTTCCTCTTTCATGCCACTGATTTGCCTCATGTGCCTGGTGGTCACTGGTTGTCTATTCATGTAAGAAAGCTAAAGACAGGGACACGGGTGTGTGTTTCCTCTTTTGGTTAGCAGGACTTTGTTTTTGGCTCAGCCTCTCCCTGGGGTAATAATTCTGACTTTGGGCTTCAAGTGGGGCAGGGAGAATTGTGGCTGCTGCAAGATTCTTTTTAGAGTGAGGGGGTTTGGACTCCCAACATCAGAATGGAAAGGGTTACATTCTGGGGTCCAGCCCAGCTTTGGCTTTCCCTGTGGTGCTGATCCGTGGCTTCAGTTACAAACCATTAGGATGTGCCCTCAAGCTGGCCCCTCTGCCTGTGCTCTGATTTCATGAGTAAGGTAGGCTGAGTAGTGCCTGGGGAGTGGTTCAAGGTGCAACTCAGCAAAGACCTTTTTCGGCCAGGCTTCTCGCCCCAGCCCTGCACACACCTACTGCCTCTGGTCTCTGTGCCTCCCCAGTGTTCCAGTGGGCGGAATCTTGGCTGTGTTCTACTGCCAGGATCCCAACTACAGCTTCTTCCTGTTTTATAGGTCAGCTCACACCCCTCTGCTTGCTGTCTTCTGGAAATTTATTAAAATCTCTTAGTCATTGTTGTGAGGATTAAAACACAATTATGTATGCCAAGCACATCTTACAGTACCTGGCACATAAGGAGTGCTGGATAAATGTTAGCAATTATTATCACAGTCGGTTAAGTGATTTCCCCACGATGAGAAGACCTCTTCCTTTAAGGAGGCCATGACTCAGAGAGAGAAAGGCACAAATACCCCCTAACTACCCCAGCACTGGAATAGTCTCACAAGGTTCTATTCACATTGACTTAGCCCTTCCTAAGGCAAACCTAGTCTTCCCTCACACAGCTGGGGCTGAGAAACTGGATCTTGCTTCTGGAGTTGGGTCAAAGGAAAGGTACATAGTGCCAGCCACAGGCATTCCTGAAAGAAAGTTGCTTTCAGGTTAGGAGGCTTGTAGGTGGGCTCCTGAAAGTGAGAAACAGAACAAGGATGGGTTTTAGGCAGACAAAGCTTATGGGCAAGTGGCTGTCAGCTGAGGGCATCTTCTGATTGTCCCTGCATCATGGTGTCTGCATTTGTGTTCAATCCTTCCCTTGAGTGTGGGTGGAAATGGTGACTTGTTCCTAACCATACAATATAGCAAGGGTGATGTCCCATGTTTATGTCCTTGCAGACCTGGTGAAATAAACAACTATGTGGGGGAAGCCCATGTGATGAGAAACTGTCAGCATCTTCTAAAAATGCAGATGACTGTTAGGAGCTTGCGGGTCTGTAGTCAATAGCCAGTAAGAAGACAGGGCCAGACAACTGTAAGGGGATAAATTCTGCCCACATCCTGAGTGAGCCTGGAAGTGGATTCTTCCCCAGTCTAGCCTCCAAATGAGAACCCAGTCCAGCCAACAGCTTGACTGCAGTCTTGGGAGACCCAGAACAGAGGCTTTTGCTAAGCCACACATGGACTTCTTCCCGAGTCCTAGAAACTGTGATAGTGCACGTGTGCTGCTTTAAACTACTGGATATATGGTCATTTGTCACACAACAATAGACAAAAAACACACTGTACTCCTGCTGTGTGCTGGCCACTCCCTCACACTGGAGGACCACCCCACCCAGAAGGCAAGCAGCACCACCCAGATCCTCGCCCTAAAGCACAGTTTGCATATTGAAGGATGGACACACTGTGCAGTGATGCAGGTACCAGCCAGGTGATGGGTCGCTGCTGTCACAGGGACTCAGAAGTCTCCCCTGTGACTCATGGGTCCTGCTTTCCTACAAGAAGCCAGCTGGCAATGGTCCAGGCAGAGGCTGAGTGAGAGAGAATGGCCCCACTTGCAGTGCCCTTCAGAATAGTTCCTCTTGCTCTGCTTGAGTTCAAGTCATTATCAGGGGACCATGCTCCTGGAAGGACCCCATTTTCCACCCAGGTGGAAAGGGCCCGGGGGCCAGTGGAGCTGACACAGCTGAGCTCAGAGATAAAAGACTTTGTTCCACTCGTTCACTCTCATGGCCCACATGGCAGGCTCTGGCCCCACTGATCATATGGCCCACGCCCAACTGGAGTAGGCTGACCTTTATGGAGGGACTTGCTATGCGTTTGTCATGGAAACCCACATGTATTATGGACCTGTCCAGATTTCATAATACCCTGATGAAGCAGGAGCTCTCAGTAACTGCATTTTGCTGATGGGAAGACAAAGCATGGAAAACTGTAATAACATGTTCAAGATCACACAGCTAGAAACAGCCATGCAGGGTCAGAGCCCTGGTTCCAGAATCTGCATGTTTAACCACTGCACCACACTGCCCCTCTCATTCTGTCATCACCCAGGTCTGCGTCTACGCTGGCGAGTTCCTAACCACTATAAACCTGTCTCCTTGTCTGAAAAATGGGGACTGTGCTAAGAATACCTACTTCATTTGGTTGCTGTAAAAATAAAAACTGCACCAGAAGGTTCAATAATGTGAGCCCTGCCTCCTAGCAGCCCCTCTGGGGGTGAGTCAGACCTGAAACAGGCTCCTGTGTGCTCCAGAAAGCATCTTTCTGTCCACGGGGTGGCAGGCAGCTGGCTCCTCCAGGGGAAAGACCTCAGGCATAGAAACACAAGAAGGGCAAGGCTGGAGTTATGCGGACTTGGCTTTGTTGCCCAATGGCTCCATGACCTTGGGAAATTCACTTAGACTCTGACCTCCCATCGATTCCTGCCTAAGATGGCGATACTGCAAACTCCTGCCTGTGTTCCTAGGATCACTTATATAAGGCAATGTTTCTGGGGCATGTAGAGAAAGCCCCAGCCCAAGTAAAGGTCATTTTCAGCTGCTGCTGTGGTTCTGTTAAACCTTGGTGTCCTGGGGAGAAAGCATAAGCCTCCAGGGACTCTGAGTGACCCTGGCGTGGCCTCCTGATTGTCTAAAATGGAGTTGTCTGGGCAATTCATGTGGTCAGATTTGTGTGTGCTCTTATTATGTTTCAGGTCACTTCTACAGTTTGCCAGGAAAAGAGATAATTGAGACATCACCTTATCATCCCTGTGCCCGAGGAGCTTAGAGCGTAGTGGGGGAAGGGCTGGGAAGGAAGGGAACAAACATGCATGTGTACCTACTGTATACTGAGATGTTCATTCCCATCTTGACAGTCCAGGTTTTTTTGGTTTTTTTTTTTTTTTGTCCTCACTGCAACAGCACACTGATATGTGTAAAATTCACTGTGTTTTGCAAAAGAAATTGAAGTTCAATGAACTTAAGGAACTCGCCCAAGGTCACACAGACTAAGAATTGTCTCCTTAGAGGCATGCATTCAAGGAACCATAAATCAGGGAGAAAATGATAAGTATCAAAGCTATTTAAATGAGACAAGTCGCTTGGCCTTCTGAGTCTTTTATCTTTATTGGCTAAATGCCTAGAGTAAAGCCTGCTTCTCAGAGTTTTTGTAAAAATTCGATGATCCATCAAATGTGCATGTCCCTAGCATGCTTATGGCCACATAGTGGGAACTTAGTAAATGTGTGGGAATCAAAATCTAAAAGAGGGCTGATATTTTTTTTAAAATTGGGGCTATTAAAGAGGAATATGATCATCTTAACTGAGAAGCAGGGATTGGGGATTTATAGAGCAGAAAACTTCTGAAATAGGCCTTAGAGGAGGAGTAGAATTTAAGCAGGCTCTGTAGGCATGAAAGCACAAAACGTTTTCTAGGATAAGAGATTCTCTGAACTGGAAGCGTGAGGAAGAGAGAGGGATGCAGCCAAGAGGGTGCCTGAATGCCCTACCACGGTGAAATTCACAGTCAATAAAAGCCAAAGTGGGATTTTGAGCCCAGGGTGGTGATAGGATCACTTTCTGGTTAGGCTCACACATCTACACTGGAACCGTTTATTTCCAGTGTCCAGCTGCTTTTGTAATTCAATGAATTCCAGCAGTTTTCTAATGATCTTAAGTGACAGTAAACTTCATCATGAACTACTTACTTTGTAACACCAGCCTTCTCAGACACCAGATTGGATCTGATTGATTCCAGCAGAGCAGGGACTGGTGTGGGAATGAAATCTGGAAACCTCACATCCAAGTCTGTCCAGCACAGATCTGTCCACCAAGTGCAGGCCCCTCTCACTAGTAAGAGCTCAGGATATAATGGTCACTCGGGTCTCAAAGGGCAAAATAAAAGTTGAGTGATAAAGAACCAGAGTCCTCTTTCTATTTCCAGTCATGAGAGACAACAAAGTATGGCACTACTCCCCTGGCATGAAAAAAAAAATAAGCAGAAATCAGTACAAATAAGTGAAATAACTCTTTATAGATATGGTACACTGGGCAGTCCAGGACTGAGATCCCAGGGAGAAGGAAAACAGACAAAGAGAGACTCACCATCATCACCATCATCCAGCATTCTGCCTGGAAACAACTTTGGGATCACAAAGGAACAGGGCACCCAAGCGGAGCTTGGAAACTTTGCTAAGTTGAGTAGATAGACATCAGTTCAGGAAGGACAGGACAGCTAGAGTTTGTAGGGCAGAGTTACAGAGAGGAGGGAGCTAAGGAGGGGAAAATTTCTAGAAATTGCATGGAGTACCCTAGAGTCTGGCTACATACCAATATGCACATGTGTGGGGCAGGGAGGAATAAATTAAACAATACACAGTCTACACAGAAATTGGCGTTTCCTCCAGCCATCATGGAAGGACTTCACTGAATACACAGATTTAGTATAATGCTCAGAAAGATCTGGGCCTAAGAAGTAGAACTAAATTGGAGGCTAATTTTAACTAAAAGGAGGGAAAAAAAGACTCAAAGGATCAAAATAGTTAACAGATAACATAGCTGGCTGCCAGAAAAAGTTCAAAAATCTTTAAAGGAATACAACAAAATCTAGCACTCAGGGGCATAAAATTCACAATGCTTTGACTCATTAAAAAAAAAACTGTTTTAAAAAACAGGAAATTTTAATCCATAGCCAAAGGGAAACTAAGTTCAGTGAGACAGACCTAGGAATAGTGGAGACAATGGAATTATTAGTAAGACATTTAAAGGTACTAAAAACAGGATTTTTATGCTCAGGAATGTAAAGCAAAACATGAAAATAATGAGGAAAGAAATGGAGGACATAAAAAACATCAAATGGAACCTCTAGAGATGAGTAATACCACCAATATCGGAAATGAAAATCTCACCAGATGGAATTAACAGCAGATTAGGCACTAAAGAAAAAAGACCTGTAAAACTGAAAACATAGCAATATATCTATTTGAAGTGACACAGAGAACAAAAAGTATCAAATAAATAAACAGAGCTTTAGTGAGTTGTGGGATGATATCAAGTGGTCTGACATCTGGTATTATAATTCTAGAACATTGGGTACTATGGTGGGGAAGACAGAAAACATATTTGGAGAAATAACGGCAACATTGTTTTACACTTCCCTTCAAAAAACTTCTCACAAATCGGAGCATCTTATTAAACTGAAAGCAGAGTAAACATATACCAACATTACCACCATATCACCATCACCACCACCATCACAAACATCACCACTACCACCACCACCACCACAGTCACCATCATCATCATTACCACCACCATCACAAACATCACCACCACCACTGTCACCCTCATATCATCACCATTACCACTCCTATGACCATCACCACCACTACCACTATCCTACCACCACGGCCATCACCACCAATATCATCACCACCACCATCATCACCACCACCATCACCACAATCACCATCCTCATCATCACCACCACCATCACAAACATCACCACCACCACCATCACCATTATTACCATCCCCACAACCATCGCCCTCACCACAATCACCATCATCACCATTACCGCCACCATCAAAACCATCACCATCACCACTGTCATCATCATTACCATCACCATTCCACCACCATTACCATCACCACCACCATTACCACGATCCCCACCACCATAACCACCACCATCATCACCCTTAACACCATCATCACCACCATCACATCGTCACCATCATTACCAAGACACAAGAAGAAAGTAAAATTTAAAAACCAGCTAAGAAAAAGGAAGCCATGTAATAAAGAGCAAATATAAGTACAATCACAAACTTCTAGTCATAACTTATGCAAGCCAGAAGACAACAGAATGATATTTTTCAAGTGTGAAAAAGAAAAAATAACTTGTCAATCTAGAATTCTGTATGCAGCAAAGTGTTCTTCAAAAATAAAGTCAACATAAAACTCTTTAGACAAACAAAAACTGAGAGAATACATTGCCAGCAGAATAGCGTTATAAAAATTGCTAAAGGAAATCCTTCAGATAGAAACAAAAATGGCACCAGATGGAAACTTCAATCTGCACAGAAAGAGAAGTTCTGGAAATTGTAAATATATGGGTAAATAAAGAGTTCTTTTTTAAAATTTTTATATTTATTTAAAGAATAATTTGTATTTAAAGTGAAAGTAATAATGCAATGTGGAGTCATAACATATGTAGAAGTAAATATATGACAATAATAACTTGAAGGATAGGACGAGAAAATAACATTTGGTAAGATTTTTATATTATATGTGAACTGACACCATGTTATTTGAAGACAGATTTTGATAAATTAAACTCATATTTTGTAACACTAGATCAAACACAGAATGAAAAAGAGGTAGAATTAATAAAGCAAGAGTAGACATAAAATGAATCTTAAAAATTCCCCAACATAAAAGAAGACAGGAAAAGAGGAAAGGGGAACAAAAACCAGAAGAGACAAACATAGAACAAATAGCAAGATAATACATTTACACCCAATTATATATATAATTACATTAAATGTAAATGATAAAAGCATTCCAGTTAATAGGGAAACTGTGAGACTAGAAAAAAGAAAGATTTGACTATCTACTACTTACAACAAACCAACTTTCAAAATGAAAGCCTATGTAATTTAAAAATAAAAATATCTATGCCATGCAGACTCTAATGAAAAGAAAGTTGTAATAGCTACATTAATATTAGAAAAGTAAACTTCAGAAAAAATTATTAACAGTAAAAGAGGACATATTATAATAATAGAGGGATAGATTTTTTTCAAGATGACATAATAAGCCTCAATGGGTATGCACCAAATAGCAATACATCAATATACAAGAAGAAAAACATTAACAGAATTTAAAGGAGAAATGGAATAATCCCCAAATATATTATAAATTTTCAATACCCATCCTCAGTAACTGATAGAAAGTAAAGACACAGCAAACTTAGAGAATACCTCCAAACAACTTGGCCTAATTAACACTAAGTGAACACTCCACCCAACAATAGTAGAATAGATTCTTTTCAAATTCACAGGGACATTTATCAAGATTCATCATATACTTGCCATAAAATAAGACTCAACAATTTCTTAAAAATTGAAATCATCCTGTGTATGTTCTCTTGCCACAACAGAATTAAATTAGAAATAAAGTTTTAATTAGATATCTAGAAAATACACAGATATTTGGACATTTTAAATTACACTTCTAAAGGAGAAATCATAATAGAATTTAAATAGTGTTTTAAATGGAATAAAACCATATTAGAAAATTTGTGGGATATACCTACATCAGTGCTCAAAGGAAAATTTTTTACATTAAATATTTATTTCAGTAAAGAAGAGACATCTCCAATTAATAACCTAAGATTCTATAATAAGAAACTAGGGGAAAAAAGAAGATAAAGCAAAAGCAAAGAGAATCATAAAATATAGAAAAAGGCAAATTAAATGAAAGAGAAAGCTGAAAAACAATTTAAAAACAATAAAACAAAAAACATTTTTTTCTTTGAAAAAATCAATAAATTTAACAACATGACTGTTCAAACAGGAGAAAAGACACAAGTTGTCAACATAAAGAATAAAAGCAGAATGTCACTATGGATTCTGTAAACATTAAAAGGACTATGGGATATTATTAAGAACTTTATGCCAATAATTTTGATAGCCTAGATGAAATGAATACATTTCTTGGAAGACAAAAATCACAAAAACTAACACAAGAAAAACTAGAAAATCTGAAAAGTCCTATATCTATTAAAGAAAATGAATTGTAATGAAAAGCCTCATGGAGAAAATCCAGGCCCAGAGACTTGAGAATTCGATCAAACATTTAAGGAATAAATAATATCAATCTTATATGAACTCTTTCAGAAAATAGATGAGGAATAAGCACTCCCCATTTCATTTTATGAGGCCATCATTACCCTGATAATACAAGAGAAAATTAGAGAAAAATATATCTCATGAACACAAATGCAAAAATTTTTAAGAAAATAGTAATATGTCAAAGGATAATGGACTTTGACCAAGTGGGATTTATTCCAGGAATCTAGCATACAAAAAGATTAATATATGAAAATAGATTACGTAACAAGTTTGTTACGTAACACATTTTCCATATTATGAGATTTTCCATATTATAAGAAGGCAATGCAATTTTCCTTATTATAAGAATAAAAGCAAAAATATGATCTCCTTTGTAGATACAGGAAAAGCATTTGCTGAAATCAAGCAGCAATTTATGATAAAAGGTTTCAACAGACTATAAGTAGGAGTAAACTTCCTCAATCTAATAAAGAGTATGCATGAAAAACTTACAGCTAATATTACCTTCCAAGATTGGCAATGAATGTCCACTCCCACCATTTCTATTCAGTGTCATATTTGAAGTCTTGGATTACATAAGAAGGCAAGCAATGGGAATGAACACATACAAATTGGGAGGGAAGAAATGAAATGTACTTTATTTACAAATGACATAATTTTGAGCATGACTACTCAAAAAGGAGAAAAGACACAAGTTGCCAACGTAAAGAATAAAAGCAGAATGTCACTATGGATTCTGTAATCCATAGTGAAGAAAAAATATTCAAAAAATTCACTAAGAACTTTCTAGAACTAATGACTTTAGCAAAAACACTGAGTACAAGGCACTACACAAAAATCAATTGTATTTCTACATACTAGTAATACATAATTGAAAAAGAAATATTAAAAAATTTAAAAAGCAATGCCAATTAAAATAGCATCAAAACTATCACATATGTAGGAACAAAATTAACAAAATACACTTCAGGTATACGCACTGAAAATAACTAAACATTGTGAGGGAAATTAAAGAAGTCCTAAATAGGTGGAGAAATATACAGTATTTAAGAACTATAAGAAATATTTAAGAACTGGAAGACTCAATATTGTTAAATCAGCAATTTTCCAAAGACTGATCTCTAGAGTGTACACAATCTGAATAAAGCATTCATTCTTTTAATAAAAATTGCCATGCTGATTCAAAAATTTAGTGAACTTAGATTACTCAAGTCAATTTTGAAAAAAATGAATGAAGTTGGAGACAGATACCACCTAATTTGAATGAAATCTAATCAAGAGAGTGTGGTGTGGTCTAATATCAGCTATTAAATTCAACAGCATGGA
Source organism: Carlito syrichta (assembly GCF_000164805.1). NCBI lineage: Eukaryota > Metazoa > Chordata > Mammalia > Primates > Tarsiidae > Carlito > Carlito syrichta. The sequence continues at coordinate 581,998 of NW_007259801.1, forward strand.
GAATCTTAAAACAGACCCACCCGTAGATGTTCCATTGATTCTTACAAAGATGCCAAGGTAATTCAATGGGAAAAAATTATCTTCAACCCATGGTGTTGGCACAACGTGAAAAGATGCTCCATGTCATCTGTCATCGGGGAAAATGCACATCAAAACTGTGTGATACCATTTCCCACCCACTAGGATGGCTATAATTGAAAAGGTGGACAATAACAAGCATTGCACGGGCCGCCCCTCATACGCTGATGGTGAGGATATAAAATGATGCAGCGCTTTGGAAATTTGTCAGTTCCTCAGAAAATTAAATGCAGTTATTGAACCTAACAATTGTAATCCTAGGTATATAATCCAGAGAATTTCTTTTTTTTTAATTTTAAATCGGTTCACATGAAAAATTGTACACAGACGTTTATTGTGAATTAAAGCCAAAAGGTGGGGGAAAAAAAACTAAACAAATGTCCACCAACTCGTGAATGGATAAACAAAGTGTGGCAAATCTGTAAACAAAATATTATTCGTCCTTAAAAAGAAATGAAGTACTGACACACGCCACAACGTGGATGAACCATGAAAACACACTATGCTAAGTGAAACAAGCCAGTCACAAAAGACCGCATATTGTTTGATTTCATTCATGCAAAATCTCCAGAGTGGGCCAATCCATAGAGACAGAAAGTAGATTAGTGATTGCCAGGGTCTGTGGGGAAGCAGATATGGGGGCAGGTTGCTAGTGGGCACGGGATTTTTATTTGGAGTGATGAAATATGTCTAAAATGGAATAGTGGTGCTGGTTGTAGAACTCTGTAAATATACTAAAACCACTGAACTGTACATTTTAAATAAGTGAATTTTATGGTTTGTGAATTATATCTCACTGAAGCTGCTATTAAAATGGTAAGACAATGAATAGATAAACAAATTGTTGTATATTCATACTAGGGAAATATTATTCAACAATAAAAATGACTTAATTACTGATATATATACAAAACATGTACAAATCTCCAAAACATTACACTGAGCTTAAGAATCCACACACAAGGGAGCACATACTTTAGGATTCCAGTTTTATGAGTCTCTGAAAACACAAATCTAATCAATAGTGACAGAAAGCAGAGTAGTGGTTGCCTGGGTCTGGAGTAGGAAAAAATTGTCTGGGACAGAGCAGAAGGGAGCTTTCTGGGTTGATGGAAATGTTCTTTAACACAATTCTGGCGTTGGTCACACAGGTATATAAACTCGTCAAAAATCATCAAAATGTACACTTAAAAGGGGTGCATTTTGTTGTATGTAACCTATACTTTAATACAGTTGACCACACACACAAAAAAGTCTTCGACATGTGAATAAATACATAGTCTATTAGCCAGCCATTAGCCTAAGAAGTATGTAAGCGTGTATTTAAAATATTTATTACAAACGATAATCAGTGTGGTTCTCACATGAGATCTAATTTTATTCTACGAGGGAAACTAACATGGAACTAGTAGCTGTCACCGTGCTGCAACCAGAAAAACAGAGGTAAACAGAGTCCCTGACTAAGTTTACATTTTTATGATGAGTCGGAGAGATAAACAGTATTTAAATAAACTGTATAATTACATGTGAAGAGTGCAAAGTTAAAGAAAAGTTGCTACTAAGTCCCTGTGTGTGAAGAGGAGATAAGCAGCCTGGGGAGGAATTCTCTGAAGACACGACGTTGAAATAGTCACTGGAAGAACGAGGGAGTCAGATGGAGAAGGAGATGGTCAGACAATCTGGCAGAGTGATTGTACCTGTCTGATCCAAATGGGGACCTCGGCCCAGGTAACTTCTTCATTTCTTCATCCATTTTCTTATGTCCATGTGAATTAGCCAGGAAAGGGTAGACTGTGTTGCAGTAACAAAGAAACTTCCATATCTTGTGGTTCATGCACAGTTTCACATTCTGTCACAGACCAGAGTGGGTAAGCGCGGCCTCTGTCTCCATTCTGTCACCTGGAGCTCAAGGCTTCCCAGTCACTGTGGGCTGAACCATCAAGAAAAGTAGCCACTCCCCAAAGTGTTTTATATCACTTCCACTCACATTCCCCTGGCCAACCTAACTGCAAGGGAGAATGGGAAATGCGGTCTTCCTGTAGGGCCTTTAGAGGACACAGGGTGATGAACACAGAACACTGACTCTGCCCATCTTTGGTTCACAGGTCATTGGAAAATGCTTCCTCTTCTCATCAACCCCATGGTGATTATGTTGCTGAGCATTCCCCTTAATTCACTCCAACAGTAAGCCCTGTACAACATACCATTGCGACACTCACCTCACATTCCCACAGGGCTGGGATGCTTTGTAACCTGTAATGCTTAGAGCATGCGGCCCATGATGGAGCAGCCAGTGCGGCTTGGGAAATTGCAGAGGACGTGGGGTTTGGAAACCCCTTCTCATTCACCTGAAGACCTGAGCGAACCCATTCCACCTTTATGACACTCAAGTTCATACTCCTGCAGGGCTGCTGGGACTCCACCCAGATTTTGAGACTCCAAGCCGATCTCCCTTTCTACTCCCCACGCCTTGTGATGAACTGAGTGTTTGCGTTCCTGTAAAATTCGCATGTTGAAATTCTAAACACTTATGTGAAAGCATTTGGAGGTAAAACCTTTGGGAAGTGATTGGGTCATCAGGATGGAGCCCTCATGAATGGGATTAGAACCCTTATAAACATTTTAAAAATTTAAAAAAAAAACTGAGATGGCCAGGCGCAGTGGCTCATTCCTGTAATTTTAGCGCTTTGGGAGGCTAGGATGGGAGGATTGCTTGTGCCCAGGAGTTTGAGAACAGACTGGGCAACACAGTAAAACCTCATCTCTACAAAAAAAAAATTTAAATTAGCCAGATGTGGTGGCACATGCTTGTAGTCTCAGCTGCTTGGGAGACTAAGAAGGAAGGATCACCTGAACCCAGCAGGTCGAGGATGTGGTGAGTCATGCTTATGCCACTGCACTCCAGCCTTGGCAACAAAGTGAGACCCTGAATTTAAAAAAAAAAGGCCAGGCTCAGTGGTTCAGTTTAAATTCCCAGCACTTTGGGAGGCCGAGGCGAGTGAATTGCCTGAGCCCACAGGTTCAAGACCCGCCCAGGCAACTTGGCGAAACCTCATCTCTACAATAAATAAAAAATTAGCCGGTGGATTGCCTGAGCCCATGGGTTCGAGACCCACCTGGGTAACTTGGCGAGACCTCATCTCTACAGTAAATCAAAAATCAGCTGAGCGTGGGAGCGCGCGCCTATAGTTCCAGCTACTTGGAAGGCTGAGACGGAAGGATCACCGGAGTCAAGCAGGTCGAGGCTGCGGTGGCCGGGAGCGGCCACTGCACTCCAGTCTGGGCGACAGAGTGAGACTCCAACTCAGAAAAAAAAAAAAAATTAGCCGGGCATGGTAGCACATGCTTGTAGTTCTGGCTATTTGGAAGGCTGAGGTGGCAGGATCGCCAGAGGCCAGCAGGTCGAAGCTGATGTGGCCATGAGTATGCCACTGCACTCCAGTCTGGGTGACAGAGTGAGACTTCAACTCAAAAAAAAAAAAAAGCCTGAGAGAACTCCCTTTCTCCTTTCACCATGTAAGGATGTAAGAAGAAAACAGTCGTCTGCAACCCCAAAATGGGGCCTCACCAGACCCCTATCCAAAAAGCACCCCGATGTTGGACTTCCAGACTCCATAACAGTGAGGAGTAAATCTCTGTTATTTATAAGTCACCCAGTCTATGAGAGTTGGTTATGGCGGCTGACACGGAGTGACACATGCTCTTTTTCTCCTCTATGATAGAATGATTCATCCTTCATAGTTACCAGATCTTGATGAGCACTGAATCTGATGATAGTATCAAAACATTTTAAAACTCCAGGGGCAATATTAGTATTGCATTTATTATTGTTGTTGCTGTTGTTATTATCATTATTGTTCTTTTTCAGGCTGTCCTACAGTGATGTCATACCCTTCCCTGGCCCCGGCATAGTTCTTAAATTTCTCCTTGGCCCATTCAGCTTGAATAGATACTTCCCTTCCCTCCTCTTAATGAGGAAACTATAAGTTAATGGGCTTGTAAATGAGCCTCAGGGTTGTTTCTGGGGGTGAGACATCAGCACAGTGTGCATGGAGCACTGTGAAGATGGGTCTTTAATAGAGAAGATGTAAAGAACTTGTACAATCCTGAGCGCTCAGCTATCGCCAAGCCATAAACTGGGATTGTCTTTAAGACTGAACTTTTTCCCCCTCTCCAGTGGCTATTAAATATCTCTGAGGAAATTATTCTGAAGGAACGGTGTTTAGCTCATCTTTCCTTCAGAGTGAGCTGGCTCTTTAGAGGCGATTGTTTTCTCAAAGAACCCACAGAAAGCCATGGGAAACTTGGGCACTGGCACCCCAACTTGTATTGGTTCCATGGTCACTTCTGATGAGATGCCCGATATTTCTGGGCCATTCACTTCTTGTAGAATGGGAGCAACAGGAAAATAAATAGCATGGTATGTGTTGAGCTGTCTCAAGTACGTTTTCTTTAATTCTCAAAAATCATTCACAGGGCAGGTATTATGCCCATCTTTCAGGTGAGAAAACTAAGATGAAGAAATTAATAATTGGGCAAAGATGAAACTCCAAGGTCATGATCATTGCTATATATCGTACTGTCCCCCAAAGGAAGAAAATGGTGTTACGACCTGAGCCCAAGGACCACTGTCCTTCTTATGTGACTTCAGGGCTCTAGGAAAAAAGAGCTTGTGGTGTGTTATTAGGGCTCATCTCAATTTATCAATTGTTAATGACACCTTGCCAAGTACTACGGGAAACAAGGAGATGGAATGAGAGGTATAAACTTGTCCTTCGAGGAACTCTTGATTCAAATGGAGAAGTGTGGGGCAGACACAACCTGGTAAACAGTTACACCAGGTCAGATATTGATGGGACCGTAGCATGTGTTATAGAAACTTTTATTAAATATTGTAGTTTGAATCCATGCATCTACTCCAGCTCTCTTAGAAAGTCCTGTTAAAATAACAGGAAAGGGAGTGAAAGGACTCAAAATCACAAGCACCAGGTTAAAGTCAGGAGCAATATAACAAAATGTCAGCACAGTTGCCAAAGGTGGAAAACAGATGGACAGGAGGTAGCTGAACTAGCCAACCAAAGATAGGGGAACTTGAGATTCAGCCAGTGGAGCGAGGGTAAACAAGCCAATTCACTCCTTAGAGCTCTAGATAGACTCAAGAGTCAGGGACACTGATAACTCCAGGTTCAGTAGAAGAAAGGTAGGGCTAGGAAAAGGAAAAATTGTTTTAAAGTCTTTTTTTTCCTCTTTTAATTTTTATTTTTAAGTTGTGGGGTACAATTCAGGGTTAGGTATACAAATATTAATTGTGCAGTTATCCTTATTGATGAGGTGTGCCCTCCTTCCCCAGGCACATATTGACTACTGTCAATCCCACCTCCCCACTCCTACCCCTGTAGTTTCCCACTACTTTCAATCCTTTTCTTTCAGTAATATGGTGGTTGTTCAAGGACCACTTATAAGTGAGAACATGTGATACTCAGTTCTTTGTTTCTGTGAGAGGTCACTCAGTATTATAAGCTCTAATTCCATCCAGGTTGCTGTTATAAAAAGAGGAGAGGAATCTCTCTTTCCTCCCTTCACCCCTAAGTATCCAGGCAACAACATCTCCCCATGCCCAGCAGAAGCCTTGAGACTTACTTTCTGGAGATTTTGAACTAGATGGGTTCTTGGCTGGACACTAGAAAAACTGAGGTCAGAGCATCTTTCTAAAAACAGAGGGTTAACTGAAATGACCTGTATGAATCAGTGTGCCCTCAGAGCACCTCCACCCTCAACTCTTGGACTTCTGGAACCAGGCTTATGCACTCTAAGCAGAGTAGAGGGATGTTCTCTAAGGATATTCGTGGCTGAAGAGGAAAGACCCACAAACACTGACAATCAAGAGCCCCTTGATAAAAAAGCCACCATGCCACCTTGTCATGATACATTGGGAGCCCTTCGGGCCTAGCCCACAGAGTGTTCAATTAACATTTTGTGATCAACTCACAAAAAATGAGGAGACTTCCAAGGGTACTCAACCTTGAGGAGAACTCCTTTATACTCTATTAATTTGAAAGAGAAAAATCGCTGGAGACTCAGAAGGGGGAGGATGGGAAGAAGGAGAAGGATAAAAAAAATCATCCATTAGGTACAATGTTCACTGGTGGCAATACTTAAAATCCAGACTTCTTCACCACTATGCAATGCATTCATGTACCTCCAAACCATTGACATTTTTAAAAGAAAAAGAAATGAACCAAGACATACTAAATAAATCAGACAATAAGGCATAAAGAAAAAACTAAACACTAAATTCATACACCCAGTATAGTAATGGAGGGTATTACCTTCCTTACAGCACGAGGATTCTATGAAAAAGAATAACTCACAACACAAAAACTCTTATGAATTAAAAATTAGAGCACTGAATTTTTAACTCAACAGAATATTTTAAAGAAATTTTCTAGAAAGGAGAACAAAATAACAAAGAGATAGAAAGTAAGAAAAGATAATAAAGTTAATGATCAGTTCAAGAGTCCATTGTCCAAAAAATAACAAGTCTAGAAAAAAGAACATAAAATGCACAAAATTGAAGGAAGAGAAAGTTAGCCAAGAAACAATTTAAGAAAATTGGCTTCCCGTTGAATGAGTCCACATTACTATGACATTTTAACATATCGGGAATAAGGAGAAGACCTTGAAGTCTTTGGTGGGGGTAGGGTGAAAAACCACAAATATCAGGCATTATTATAATTCATTGATCTCTGAAAAGCAGCCCTGAATGTTAGAAGACAAAGAATTTCTGAGTATTCTAAATAAAAATGAGTTTAAATGTGAATTGTAGACCCAGCCAAACCACAAATTCTGTTGATTAAGGAATAAAAACTTTGAGGTCCCAAATTCTTTTTATTGTACCCGTCCTCAGGAAATTCCTGCAGAAATACTCCATAAGAACATGAACATAAATGATAACAGAGGAAGACATGGGATCCAGGTAATAGGGATCTGTATAGAAAAAAGATAAGAGATCCCCCAGAGTGACGGCATAGTGGGAGTTCAGGTGGCAGGCTGCAGAGCAGCTCTCCCACAGGGAGCCACAGGGATGAAAGTGTGGTGGAGGAAGAGGACTCCAAGAAATAAAATGAGCTGATGGATTAGCCAACATGGTTCAAACACACAGAGAACAATTCATCTCTACTAGAATGCCCAGTTGAATTCATATAGGCCATAAGCAAATTAAATAATGTAGTGATTATAACTCCAGGAAAAACAAAGATACATAAAATCATCTTCGGCCATATGACTGCTGCTGCACAGTCAATGCAAGCTTGAGTGTCGATGAACTACCCTGGAAGGATGGAGAAGAGGAAGAGTGTGTAGAGTGTGGGAGTCAAGAGAGCTGCGTCCTTACCTGCTATTGTTGAGGCAATGGACTTGATCTCAAACTGAAAAACCAAGAAAAAGCAGTAGAAGCACACTATTGAGAAATATGGAGTTGAGTGACAGAAGAACCCACTTCAGTGAGGAGAATGGTTTCTTTGGGAAAGCGGAAATGGGGAAGACATTTGAAGAAGGCCAGTAAACCATGATCCTCTTCCTAGTCAAGCTCTGACTCAATTGAGGGATACAACAAAGGAGAAATCCCCTTTATTTCTAACAAAGGCTAAGTAGGAGGGGGTGGTTGATGTGACAGCTTAATGCGGTCTGCTAACTTCCTTTTCACTGACCTTTCCCACCATTCTAGACCCTAGAGCAATCTGTCAGTGGGTGAGTTTGAGTCCTCAGGGCAAGGGTCTTCCCAGTATAAATGCAATACTAATATTGCCCCTGGAGTTTTAATACATATTGATACTATCATCTGATTCATCTCTCATCAAGATCTGATAACCATGAAGGATGAGCCATTCTATCATGGAGGAGAGAAAGAGCATGTGTCACTGCATGTCAGCCACAGTAACAAACTCTCATAGACTGGGTGGCTTATAAACAACAGGGATTTACTTCAAACTGTTCTGGAGTCTAGAAGTCCGGCATCAGGGTGGCCCAAGAGGAGACCGGAAGAGTATAAGACTAAATCCTTCATACTTTGCGTAGGTCTTTACAGGAGTGATTCAGTTCGCCCAACAGAATGGACAAACGACTGGTGCCAGCAATTAGTGACCTCATTTCACCTTCTTGGTACAGGAGTGTTTGGGGGAAACAAATCTTTCTCCTGGAAACTAGAAACATGGGGAGCAATTATCCCTTCTATCCAGAGCTGGGAGCAGGGAGGATTAGAACAAGAGACTTCTGTTCCCATGATAAGCTTTGACAAATTATGTGTGTGTGCACGCACGCATGTGTGTGTGTTTGTATGTGTGTCTGATTTTAATAAGAGCAGAAGTAATGCTGAAGATTGGTTTGAGAAAAGCATTGAAAATGGAGTAAAATGTAAGCTGATTCTTAGGATGAGCAGGAATTCTTCAAGTCAAGATACAGGGAATGCCGGGCTCGGTGGCTCAGCCTGTAGTCCCAGCACTTTGGAAGGCCGAGACGAGTGGATTCCCTGAGCCCCCGGGTTCGAGACTGGCCCGGAGAACTTGGTGAGACCTCATCTCTACAATAAATCAAAAATTAACCTGATGTGGTAGTGTGTGCCTGTAGTGCGTGGCTGAGGCGGAAGGATCGCCGGAGTCCAGCAGGTCGAGGCTGCGTGACTGGGAGCCTGCCACTGCACTCCAGTCTGGGCAACAGAGTGAGACTCCAACTTAAAAAAAAAAGATACAGGGCAAAGGTATTTCCTTTTCTCTGAAGAGCCATGTCAGGCACACAGCTGTGAAAGTGCATGATCTGTTAGCCACGACACCCAAGGACAGGTAGTGGGACTGGACTATGTGGTTCCTGCCGGGGAAGGGTATGACTCAAGACAGGTCCACAAGGAGCTGGCCAGGTCAGGAGGGAGCGTGTTTGCAGGGTACACTGAGGAGCTTGGCTTTTACCTTCACCATAACAAGCGTGTGCATCACAGGCAGTGGATATACAGAGCACGGGCCGTCTTAGAAAGTTTATTCTTCCAGCATGACTGAGGATCAATGGTCCACAGGTGGAAGGCAGGAAGACAAGTGAGAAGGGGAGGGTGGAGCCCTCCAGGTGAGACGATAATTTGTTCTCAGTAGCAGCAGCAGGCTCAGTCAATGACCACAGCTGCTACTGAGTCTGGGAACCACAGAATGCCATTGACCATCCGGAGGAGCATATGCTAAAGGCAACTTGGTGCCAAGGATTGGATGTCACCCCCAGAGTGCTGGCAGTCACAGGAAATGGCTATATACCTAGTTGATGCAGTCAACATGGTTTCAGAGCAAGGACTCATGTGGGATGGGCATGGCAGGTGACAATGGGTGTGACAGGGCGCCAGCTACCTACTCTTACTGGAGGGTTTGCTCCGTTAGTCATGCTGTTGGGGACATGTGTTTCTAGGAAAAGTCTCAGAAAAGAGTATGAAGATTGGTCCAGGAATATCTAAAAAGGCCTTGAAGAGGACGTGGTTTTTCCCACTCAGTTTTGGAGGAGAGCTTGGAGCATCACTGGGCAGAGAATGAATGTTCAGAGAGTGTTAGAAGAAGATCAGGAAATCAGTGTGGGAAAAGACAAGTAGCGAGGTCCCCACAATAAAAACCCCAAGGGGTAAAGCGAAAATAATCTAGTGATATAAAAGAGGCCCGGGACAGATTGTGAAGGCCCTTGAGTGTCAGGATAAAAAACTACGAATTCATTCTTGGGCAAAAAGGAGTCGTTGAGAGATTTGAAGTGGTGGAAGGATGTGGCCAGATTTGCACGTAATAAATTCTTGCCCAGGCAGTAATGTGGCATATGAATTAGAGGTGAGAGCACTGGGACAGATGGAAACCATCTGGGGGACTTTCAGCAGGCCAGGTGAGCAATGATACTGGTCTAAATTCTGGCAGTTGTCATGCTGTGTAAGAGGGAACTTGGCAGGGGAGATGAAAAACCAAACATCCTGCCGAAATAGGACTGCATCAGGAAAAAATTTGGTGAGTATGTGGGGAGTTATTGGGGCATTTTGGGGTAAAGAGAGCTGAGGCAAGAAAAAGAAGTCAACTGCTCCAAGGTCAAGACCTAATTTAGGAAGTTTGCCAGCTGAGTCCCCATCAAGAGATCTTTTCATTTCTCCATCACCAGGCAAAGGACCAAACTATCTGTGTCATTGTGTTCTGGCAGCATTGGAATAATTCGTATTGGTTAGTGCTGGAAGCCTTATCTTATTACTGTTTGACATCTTCAAAGGACAGAAACTCCAGTCCAGACAACAGCCCAGGTTTATAAATTAGTCAATTTACTTTCATTCCAGCTGGACAACGTGGTTTTTCTCAGCCTCAAATCCTCTCCCAAGTTGGAGGAGTAGGAAGAAACACTCTGTCAGCCTAGACGAAAACAATAGCCAAAAGAAAAGGCACTATATTCGAGATCCTATGTCCCCTGCCATGGTTTTGTGAGTAGGCAAAGCAATGAGCTCCCCACATTGTGTTATTTCTGGAACTTACAAAAAGGCACCAATGACCAGGCATCCACTTTAATGAGATTAATTTTTCTAGAGGAAACACACACACACACACACACACACACACACACACACACACACACAGACACACACACCAGAACCAGCAAATATGCAAATATGTTACTAAAATTAATACATTAACTGAGATTGTGTCATGAACTCATTGACTTGGAAGAAAGAGACAAAGGAAAATATTTCTTTTATGCACATCCTAAGCCAGGCACCAGAGAAGACGGTTTATACATAACATCTCATCTGTATCTAAGAAGGTGTATATCTCTGAGTGTCCTCATTTTGCCAAAGAGAAAGTTGAGATGCAGAAAGTTGAAATGACTTGCTCAATGTCAAAGCTACCAATCTGCAAAGCTGGAATTTACCCCAGGCGTGTTTTTGGAAGAGAAACCTCAGGAAAGGATGTGTCCTGAAGATGCAGAATGCAGGGAAACAGAGTCTTAGAGAAGGAGGGTGGAACAGGAAAGGTTTTCAGAACATAGATACGCTCCATATTATAATCAAGGTTCAGGCGCCGTTTGGGGGAATGCCTGGAGTTCTGCAGAGGGATGGGGATTATAAAAGCAAAGAATCTTAACGACTGAAAGGAATGATGGTGATCATTGAGTTCTGGCTACATTTATATCTAAAACCTCATCATAGCATAGTCAAAGCCAAAGCCAGTTCCATCTCCCTCCTCCTTGTGCACTGGTTCTTGGAGATTCTGGGCAGCAGCTGCAGCCATTGAAACAGTGTTCATTTCCTTCCTTTGTGAGCGCTGCGAAGAAAGTAAAGAGTGAGCGAGCGTGGGGGTGGGTCTGATAAATGATTCACTGGGAAAGCAAGTTCATAAACGGATTGGAATTAGGATACAAGATGCTCGAAGCCCTCCTACTCGCTCATGGTTGATGCTGAAGTGCACCGGGTCCTCGGCTTTATTCACTCTGCTCTGACGACTGCGATTATGGGTTGTAAATCTACTGGGGAAAATCGAGTTCGGAGCGACAGACAGCTGCAACGTTCTCTCTAGTTCATGCACTCAGAAATGGAGTATTCCTGCCGTTTGAGCTCACAGCAAACTCGAATGTGCAGGCAGAGCTCAGAAAGGGTTCAGCACCACGGACAGAGCTCCCGTCTACCATGGAGCCCCTGAAGGTAGACTTGTAGGCCCTCACTGGATGTAGAGTCCTTAGTCTGGGAGATCTTCTTCCATGATGGATTTGGGTCATAGCAGGGGTTGAGGTTGGGGCATTGTTCCATAGCTTGAGGGAACCTGTCCAAAATATTACCCCAGTCCAAATACCGACTTGCCTTTGCCTTGACAGAGGGCTCCATTTTGATAAAATAAAATTGATATCTTCTTACAGCTATAAAGCCAATTATCATTAAAAATGCTCCTCACTTCCTTTTTATCATACTCTAACAATGACACTGAGATGAGTAGATTCTGTGTTGACTTCAGAGATGAGGAACTTGAGACCTCCATTCTCATCCAAGGTCACTCGGAGAATCAGAAGTAGGACCAGAATCAATTTCAGGTCCGACCCTAGTGCTTCCACTCATAAAATGAGAAGTGGGAGGCAGGGCTATAGGAAAGCTGCTTTAAGACTGCGCTGCCTTCTAAGCTTTCACAATGGGGAGTTTTGCATTAATAATGGAAAGCTGCTGCCAGAGGTATCTCTCTAAAACACAAATTTCATCATGTCAGTCCTCCGGTTTAAAGCCCTTTAAGGGCTCCCCATGGCCCACCAGATAAAGTAAAAAATCTTAGTAAGATGTTCAAAGCCCTTCAAAGTCTGACCCCAACCTCTCTTTCCAGCGACAGCACCTGACACTCCATCTCACACAGCCTAGTTTCCAGTCCCAGGAAATTAGTTATTGTTCCACTGAAATCTCTTCTGTTGCTCCTGGCCTCTGCACGTGCAGTCCTTTCTGCCTAGAAGGCTCTGCCACCCCTTCCCTGTCTTGGATTGATGATGAGTGAACAGCCTTAGCTCGTAACCGAAATTCACACCAAATGACATCCTCTTACAGCTCTCACCCACCCGCCAACCAGAGTTTAGATTTCTGCTCTGTGCTGCCACAAATCTTTGTTCCTATCTCAATAATCACATTTATCACACTATATATGTGGGCACATTACTTTCTTCCAAACTAAGCTGTGAGCACTTCCAGGGCAGGGACTCCGACTGATTCACCACTGTTTACCCTGCCAGGACCAGGATGCAAATGTTCACAGGGAATGTTGTGGAGGGAGAGTTTGGGACCAGGAAAGTGAGTTTATGGAGATAAAATTATGACAGATTCCTAATGAGTCGACCCTGGAAGGCTTGGAGGAATTTGGAATCTGTAGGGCCAATAAAAGAAAGTTTAAATGCCAGTAGAAACCTTGAGCTCTCAAAACTCTCTAATCCATCCCAGCGTTTTGGCCCCCAGGGCTCAGGGTCTATCTTTGATGCATGGGAGGCTGTGACCCCAGGGGTGGGTCCAGTTCCCCTGTCTTCCAGCATGCCTCTATCAGTCGGGATGAGACCCATCAAGTCACTCATGCTGTCACTGTGTCTTGCCATAAACATGTTCGATGTTCGTGGTGAGTTCAGGTCTCAGGCTGTAGATAAGACTTGTTGATGAGAAAAGTCAAACTCTGTAAAATATTTAAGATGCTTTATTCTGAGCCAAATGTGGGTGAACTTAGACCAACGGCACTCAACCCCTGGAGGTCCTGAGAATGTCTGTTCATTATAGTTAAATTGTAGCTTGGTTATATATATTTTAGAAGGATGGAAGTTATGGAAAACCATGAATCAAATCATGGGAGATTTACACTGGTTTCATCCAGGGAGATGGGGTATCTCTGGGTGGATTCAAAGATCTCCTGACTGGCAATTTTTTAGCTAGAGTTATTAAGGAATTTTGAAAGCAGTAAAGGAAATAGCCAACTTGAGGAATGATAAGGGAGTAAAGTTTCTTGATATGGAGATAAAGTTTTATGGGTGGCAGACTTCAGAGAGAATAGGTAAGTGTCTTAAAAGGTGCTCGGAAACCCCAAGAGACAGCTTTGCAGGGTCATAAAATACTTTGATTTTCCTTCTTTATCTATTATGTGATGTTACATCAGAGCCAGGTTGGAAAGTAAACCTTGTACAGGATTAATTTAAAAACCCTTTGGCAGGGCAAAGAAAAGGGTCAGAGTTTAGTCCTGAAACTCACTCAATAATTCAACAAACTCTCACTGAACACTTGCTAAAGATGCGAACCCTGCCAGGCCGGGGTCCTGAGATGAACAGACATGCCTGAGTTGCTTCCTTCCTAGAGAAAACCCCGGGGTGAGGAGTATACACACTCCTGGCTCATGTGGAGGAGGACGAGCAGGCAGACGATAAGGACAACAAGGTTGGGACGAGCTTAAGGGGGACAAAAAAAGCCCCCATGGGAAATGACATCCACGCTGAGGCCCAGGGGCCAGGGCCCACGTGACACTTGCAGAGCCCCTCTTGTCCACTAGGGGACCTCTGCTCTCTGAGGACGTCTAGGTCCCTTGAAGGATGCAGCGGCTTGCCCCCGTGACCTGTGGCTCAAACCAGATAGGAAGCCAGTTGAAGTTGCCTCTTCTTTTGAGGAGATTCTAAAGAGAACACTTGGCTGAGGGTGGGGACCCAAAAAGGGGGCGAACTGAGCTTCCGCTGGCTCACTAAGCCAGCCCCCACTGCCTCTGGGGCCTGATTCCCATCACTGTGCGAATGTCACGCCTTAACGCCTTCATCTTGACTAGACTGGCTGCTAATGGGTGTGTAATTCGGGGGATAATACAAAATCTGTTAACAATTAGGGCTCTGGGTGTGCTACCAGCTGAAAGTGTGTGCTGCCCCGGGGTGATGACCTGCCTTGGGATCTGCAGCACCTCTGTCCCCAGGAACTGCAATTGTCCGGGACATGTGGAGGGTTGGGTAGGATCATTCCAAGGCACATGTGTGGGGTTAACTGGTCCCAAAGTCCTCCATGTGTAATATTTTCAGATCGGACCCTCACAAAGTCCTCTTAGGTTAGTAGGCTATGTGTGATTATTTCCATTTCGAGAATGGTGCCACTGAGTCTTGGAAAGGTAAGGTCACTTGACCAGAAAGAGGGGCCTGAATGGGTTTCTTTCCTCCTGGCCGACAGTTCAGTTCACTGCTCTCTGTGCCAAGGGAGACTTGGACTTCTCCTAGTGTGATGCTTACACATCGCTATGGACTTGCTTCCTTGTTGACGCCTTTGGCTGCCCGACGTGTCCTGGGGAGGGACTCTGCCCCTCATGCTGATTGCTGCTCACCCAGCACATGACTGAGCACCCAGCAGGCGCTCCCAAGCATTCTCAGATGAACGGTATTTGGAAGAATGAGAGCTCCAGACTGCAGATCCAGAGCACCCCCGGCCAGCACGTGGCTGTGAGTGCAGCTTCCCGCTATGCCCTCAATTTCTCCATCCCCAAAGTAGAGCTGCTGGACTAGAAGAACCAAGGGCAACTGACCATTTTAGAAAGACAGGAGTTCACTTTCTTGCTCCTCCAATGATTGCTGAGTGACCTCAGGAAGGTTACTTAACATCCCTAAGCCGCATCTGAATAATAGAGGCATAGAAGTGCATGGGCCTTCCACTGGCTGATTGTAATAACTTGAAGCAACGTACACAAATTGCTTAACACAGTGACTGACACGCTGGAAGTGTTTGGCGATTTTTAACTACCTTTAGCCTTCAGCAAGCACATAGCAACGCACACCGCACCCTATCAGAAAAGTCCACAATCCCGGGATCAGAGCGAGTCTTTCGATTCTCACTCACCTTCTGGGGGACGTGGAGACGAATGACCTCCCAGGCTGCCACACGCCTCCTGCAGGCGATAAGGCACATCCGCAAGTAACCTCCTCACTCTCCCACCTGGTTCTCTCAACTGAGCCACTGAACGGCAGAGACTGGAAGAAGGAGGAAAAAAATTGGGATGAAGGAGAAGGAGCGAGCAGGGAGGGAGATGCGAGGCCATAACAATTTTCAAGAGAGGAGGATTCAAGTAGAATGCGGTACTAATTTAAATCCCGAAATGACTGATGTATTTTCCATGGTGTTTTATTAATCAGCCTCTGATGGAGCACAATTTGCAAATTTCATGTGGCAGCTATTAAACATTTTCTCCTACGTAAGTAAATGAAAGGGATTTACTAATTCCAGCAGACACTTCATGAATTGGTAATGGGAGCGAGCGCCTAAACACAGGTAGACATATTGAAGTTGCTCAAAATGCAACGCAGCCCTCAGATCCCGGCTAAATTGATTTAATACTTCACACGCATCAGGAGCCCCAGAAGACTTGATAAATATTGATACAGTGGTGGGGGGCTGCAACTCTTGGGAGAAGGGTCCAGTTAGAGTGTTGAGTGCCTCCTTTTCCTGCTGGAGGGAGAGACAAGAGTAGCAGTAGTAGCAGATGGGGGAAGCTGCCGCCAGTGGCCTGAGAAGGCTGGCTCCCACCCACCTCCCCGTCCAAAGTCCACTCTGCTCCATGGTGCATTGGGGTTTCCCTCCCCTCGGGCAGAAGAAGTGCATGCCTCTAGGGTCTTCTTTCTCTTCTACCCTCTCATCACCCCCAAGCCAACCTTCTGCAAAAATCTCACCCCAAAGGATTTGTCTTTTGTGCCAATAATTATGCCTCCACATCTTACAAAGAAGGTTTATTTGATTTGCCATTGATGGCAACTCAGCGAGGTCCACAAGTGAAGGGTATTATCTCCACCTGCTGAGGGAGGAACTGGAAGCCTCAGGAAGTCACGTGTACTGACCAGGCTGGAGGCCCAGGGCGGAAGGGGAAGACAGGCCTGCTGACCCTCTGCCCAGGGCAGGGGCCCAAGACACCAACTCAGACAGACCCACCAATATTCGCCCAGCTTCTGGCACCTGCGGATAGGCCCCCGGGGATAGCAGAGAGAGTTCACCTGGCATCCAAGAGGCCAAACTTTAGGACTGGTTGGCTATTCATATCTCCTCTCTGCATCTCAGTTTATATATGTAAAAGGAGAGCCTTGGAATTAGGTCCACTCCAGAGGGAAGATCTTAAGTAGCATGCATTTTTCTCCCTAGAGGAATATTTTGCTAGAAAGGAATGAGTGAATGGAGTATAAATGAATGAACCTGGGGAGAAATACTTGGAGTTGTCCACCAGGGGATGCGCTGCTTTCCTGATAGAATCTTTCACAATGTGGAGCATGAGGTGGATTGCCCCGCCGTCTTCTGGTTCCTTAGCCTTGATTTGTTTCCATTCCATCAAGCCCAAGTCCATTCTGTGACTCCACAGGTATTTATCCAACACTTGCTCTGTGCCTGGCTCTGAGAATGTCGTGGGGAAGTGGATGGACGACCTGTTTTCCAGAGCCAAGGTGGGGGGTGGGGCAGATGTGTTGAGGATAATACAAAGAGAAGGCCCACCTTTGACCTGAGTCAACTCCACTTTGTCCCAGCTCTCATGATTCACATCACAATTCCCTTTCAAGTTTAACTGCTTTGGATATAATATTTACAAGAATCCTTCCCTTCCCTTTTCTTCTTGAACTCCTACACAACCTTCAGCATTTTGTTCAGGGGTGGCCTGCCCTGTGGAACTTGTGCCTGCCTCTTCCACTCCACTCAACTCCTTTTCACCTCCAGCCCCCAACGACCCTCACAGATGTCAGGGGAGTGTGGTAAGTCATCGTTCCCATTTCACTGTAAGCCCTCGGGGTGGAGTGAGGACATGACCTGCTCATCATCACCGAATTCCCCAGGCCTGGAGGACTTCCTGTCCTCAGTAAATATTTGGTGGCTGAATATTTTTTTTTGTGAGGTCTGACAGGAGAAGAGGCTAAGAAAAACCAATATTCACCCAGCTTCTGGCACCTGTAGTTATAGCAAATATGAAACACAGCCCATTTACTGGCCACATGGACACAAATTCTCAAACCGAGGGCCTGCTTGCCTCAGTTCTTGTTATCTAATACAACAACAAATGTACAAAGCAAGGCAGAAAGCAATACAAAATGCATTCTGAAGAGACAAAGCAATGATTAGAACCAGACTCAGATATGACCCAGATGTTAGACTTATCAAGCAGGAAATGTAAAATGACTATAATTAATATGTTAAGATTCCAAATGGAGGATGTAGACATCATGCAAGAACAGAGAGGTGATGTAAGCTGAGAGATGGAAACTCTAATTAAGAATCAGAGATCAAAAACACTGTGACAGAAATATGGGATGCCTTCAATAGATTCATGAGCAGACTTGACACAGTCAAGGAAATAATTAGCAAAGACAGGAAAGAATTAGCAAAGAAACTTTTCAAACAGAAACGAAAAATGAAAAACAAACAAAAACAGAGCAAAACATCCAGGAACTGTGGGACACTATCAAAAGATGTAACAAGCCGGGCTCGGTGGCTCAGCCTGTAATCCCGCGCCTTTGGGAGGCTGAGGT
>NW_007259801.1:600110-606049 GCF_000164805.1 Carlito syrichta
GAGCCCAGCAGGCGAGGCTGCGGTGGCCGCTCGCGGCCACTGCATTCCAGTCTGGGCGACAGCGTGAGACTCCAACTCAAAAAAAAAAAAAAGAAAAGATGTAACATATATATAATTAGAGTATCAGAAGGAAAGAACAGAGCAGAGAGAATATTTGAAGTGACCATGACTGAAAGTTTTCCCAAATTAATGGTGGACACAAAACTAAAGATCCAGGAAGATGAAAGAACCCCACGCAGAACAAATGCCCATCCATAACAGTCACAGGAGACACATAGAGACCAGGGCATTGGTGGACAACGAGCACCACTGCCAAATGGTCTCCCATCTGTGCAACCACCTCATGGCTATGACTTGTAAACCATTGGAATGACTTCCTCAGAACTGCAGGCCTCAGATTCCATAGAGTGGGTTCAGTGACTGGACACTTTGCTGGCAATGCAGCCCACTAGAGGAATGTATCAGAGGACATACCATCTGTTGGGATGCCTAGTGGCAGCAACAGGAACGCTGTTGGTTGAGAGTACGTTCATGCACCAGAGACGTTAATTATGCAGATTGGAGTCAGCTTGTGAAACACCAGTAAGACCAAGAAATAGGCAGAAATCAGGGGAGTTGTGCAGGCAGATCCATGGCCCAGATCCCCCTAAGCTAGAGCAGGAGTACCCTGCTGTCCTGTCACTCCCAGCCAGGCACCCCACATGGCTCTGCAGCCTACCCTGGAGTGTGGCCTCAGTGTGGCCCCACGGGGAAAAGGGCTCTCCGCCCCTGCCCCTGGGGCATCTAAGATTCCACATTCAGGCCCATCATCCTGGTCAGCAGGGAAAGGCAGCGTGGGGGTGTTATTAGTTTTGTTATCAGAAAGCAGTGTCCGTCTGACAGATTTGTCAGGAGAGCCACTCTCAAAAACAAGGTGGCTCCATGCTGGACAGCTCACGATGGTGTCATCCCCATACCACTCCAAGGAGAGAAAAGAGATTTGTTCATGCCTCAACCCCAGCTCACCACTAAAGCAGTTATGGACCTGGTGAAAATGAACAGTCCACACACAAGTGAAAAAAAAAAGTCTTAGCACCAAAGTTCAAATCGAAGGGGTGCACCGTCTGCTGGCCAAAATTTTTGGAGGAATACCGTGACTCTTGCAGCAGCCCAAATAGAATATAGCCCTGAAAATTCCCTCATTTGATTATCATGATCACCCTGAAAAGAAGGTTCTCACCCACCTCCATCTCACAGACAAGGGTGCTGAGGCCAGAGAGGTTGAAGTAGCTGACTGACTCTGCCCATACAGTGTGCTTGGGGCTGTGACAGGGTGGCTGCTGCATTTTTATTGGCCTTTGCCCTTGAAGCATCAACTTTCTGGAGCAATTGGGTGGGGCTGGATGGGGATTACTGCAGAGACAGGACCTCCGTTCCTCCGAATGGGCCTCTTTGTTTTATTAAACTTTGTTGGCTGTAACATTTTGCACAGAGAGAGCTCTCTGCCAAACATCATCCAGACTCATGCATTATTTACCAGCTAATATCACAAAAGCGATGTCTACAAACCAACCCTCCCCCCAGCTGGCCCCCTCTGCCTCAGAGGCGCTGAGAGCCCTGCCAGCTCTGCTTGTACTACACAGTCTGGGTCAGCCTGGCCACCTCTGGCTCCACCATCCACACTTACTCATGACTCCTGTGGCCAAAACGAAGAGTAATTGGCAGAGCAAAGACTCGGTTCTTCACCAGCTCGTCCAGTTAAGATGAGGAATGGACAGAGAGCCTTGTCAGTCCCCAAATTAAATGCCAGCGTTCCCTCTGCCCTTCAAAGCCTCTCTCCCCTGAGTCTAACCCCAAATTTTATTACATCTTCCCTGTCAACTACTCTTCGTATCTGGGAAGGATAATCCGATTTGCTCTCCGGTCTGTCACATGCTCCACTCACGCCAGTATTCTTGCTTCTTACTCACCGTTAATCCAGCCATCTATTTTCTCTTTCACCTACTGACTAGAGCCATCCTTCAATAGTGCTCATGTCTGCTCATGATTGTCCTTTATTCAGTAACTTCTTCTAGGGTAGGAAGACTTAGAAGGAGTCAAGGGGGCTCATTTGCCACCAGTGAGGAGTGGCCAAGGCACAGATGTGGAAGGTATTAAAGAGAGGGCTCAGGAGACGTAGAGTACAGAGTGGCTGCGGACAGAGAAAGCAGGTATCTGGAACATCAGTCTGGGAGAAAGATTGCATGGCACCGTTTATGGAAATGGTGGGAGGGCCTGTTTTGCATGAAATATACTAAATATTGACAAAGTTAGGAAGTCTGTGGAACATCTTATTAAAGATTCGCCGTAGCTGGTGGAGACCCTTGAGAGAGGTCGGGGTCAAAGACAACTGAGAAGGTACCAGGTGTGTATAGAACTCCTGAGGTCAGGAGAAGGGCTGAGTCTCCAAAACAGAACTTAGGAGGGGGAAGAGACGGCCAGCTAAATGACCCCATCCTCCCCAACACATCAACGATGTGGGAATAAACAGGACACAATACAGGAACCAGGAAGAGTGGCAACGTCCCTCAATGACAAGCTCTTGAAGTCACTGGAAGTCATTTTCACAGTGGAAATAATAATGTCTGTCTTGCTCCTGGCAGAACTACTGTGGGCAAGCTCTCTGACACAGGGGAAGAAAGTACACCTGGAAAGCTCCAGGGAGCTGGGTGGCATCATTCACAGAAGTCACTTCCACGTGCCTCCTTTTGAGACTTGGTCCCCTTATAACATGGGTGGATTGACTGCATTTGCAGGAACACGCTCTGCACCTGATGGCAGGAGGAACCATTGCCACCCTGTCCCTGGTCTTCTGGCTCCTCATTCCTGTCATCCTTCTACAACTGCTCACCCCTCTGCCTCCCTCAGACCCCTCTACCCACCCTGTGATCATCGCTGGTCACTTCAGCTTGAAGCATTTCCCTAGGAGTCCTGTCCCCAATTCTGTCTCCCACTAGAGCTTCACGACCATTGCCTGCATTGTCCACAAATGAGCATCCGCAGTTCTGGCCTTGAGGCTCTGCTGAGTTCCGTCTCCTTCCTTCCTGGGGAGTCCAACCACTCCTGTGCATTTTTCTACCATCTCTGAGTCCATGGATGCCCAAGCTTCCATGGCCATGCCTGGCCTTCTTTTGTGCTCCCACCATTCTCTTACGTGGAAAACTCCATGCAGGTGTTGCTCAGAGCAACTAAAATAATGTTCATTGTGTTTTCTTCCAAACAATCTCTGCTTCAGGTTTCTGGGAGAAAGGTACCATCTGCTTTTCCAGCAGCCATCTCTAAAGCTTAACTCTGACTGCCTTCTCCCACTCCCAAAAGCCCCATTAGGTATGTAAGACCTCTTCCTTATCTCGGCTGTCACTGATTGGCTGCTGGTTCTGAGTCTGACCCTGCTCTGGGATCTGGGGACAGAGAGTTGGATGAGACACACTTGTCTTGAAGCAGACTCTGCAACAGCAGGGCTGGAGAGGGGACAGCGTATCCCCTACATGGGCTGGTTGGCCCAGTTGAGAGCAGTGTAGTTCATTTACCTCAACATGCCAGACAACTAGTATTATTTCCTGATTTGTTACATCATGAAAAATGTTGGGATGCACTGCCATAAAGGAGGCTGGTTTCATTTGGAAGAGAAAGATGTAAACATGAAGAGTCTACATTCTGGTGGGAAACTGCCAGGGGAAGGGGGTGCGATTGGCAGTAGTGGGAAACTGCCAGGGGGGAACACATCTCATCAACAAGGGTACCTGCATAATGAACATCTGTGTACTTAACCCTGAATCATATCCCACATCTTTAAAATTAAAAAAAAAAATTTTAAAGGTCTACATTCTGTCCTGCCTTTCCATTTTCCAGTTCCTGCTCCCTGGACCAGTTCATACT
The DNA here is from genome assembly GCF_000164805.1 of Carlito syrichta. Lineage (NCBI taxonomy): Eukaryota > Metazoa > Chordata > Mammalia > Primates > Tarsiidae > Carlito > Carlito syrichta. Next base: position 604,008 of record NW_007259801.1, read on the forward strand.
TGAATCTCTTCTGGAGTCTTCCTGGTTTTCTTCCCACCTTCCATCTTTGAGACTCCATGGTGTCCTCAGTCTCATGTGTGAGAAACAAATCCAGGCATCCAGAAAGTCACTCTCTCAGCTCTGCTGCAGGGAATCGTGGCTTGAATACGTGAATTCCCAACCCAAGGATCTGCTCGATAGGCCCTCCATCTCACCTTGCCTCTCCAGCCTCGTCCTTCACTGCCCATCTAAAAGTCACCCTGACCATCTGATACGAACTGCTCACTCACAAGACCTGGACTTTTCTGTCTTGGCCTCTTTTGTGCAGTTCTATCCATGGAAAACTCTCTGCCTCTCCCATTTCCTCATTTCTTCCCCCAAAGCATTTTTGGTCTCTCAGTAGCCACCCCAGAATGCTAAGGTAATTTTGTGCAGATGGCAGCTTGAGCTACTTCCCATAATATCCCAGAATTCCCGAAGTGAAGTTATTTATATGTCTTGCACCTCCAGCTTGTTACAAAGTGTTTGGGATCGTGCCAGTGGAATCCATCATGGTGGTGAGGATGGCGGCAATGGTAGTGATGATGATTGTGATGATAATTATAGGGGTGATGAGAATGCTGACGATGGTGGTGATGACCACAGTGATGATGATGGTGATGGTTATTATGGTGGTGATAACGATGAGGATGGGAATGATGGTGGTGGTGATGCTGGTGGTGGTGGTGGTGATGGATGTGTTAGTGATGCTGGTAGTGTTGTTCATGATGGTGGAATGATGGTTATTAGGGCAGTGATGGTGATGGTGGCGATGGTGATGTTGTTGGTGGTGGTGGTGAAGACGGTCGTGTTGGTGATGCTGGCCACGTTGTTAATCATGGTGGGGATGACGGTTATTATGTTTGTATGATGATGATGGTGGTGGTGGTGATGCTGGTGATGTTAATGATGGTGGGGATGACGGCAGCAATAAGAAGAGGCGGAAGCTGCTGTGTCTGCAGTTCCAGGCCATGCCCGCCCTTCTGGAAAGCCCATATGTTAACATTCTTGGAGACCTCCTGAAGGGGTAAGAGCACATCAGGGGATTAATAGCCACAAATAAGCTAAACACTCCTCCTCAAACGACATCTAATTATCTCATTAAGAGAGGACCAAGATGGAGAGTTGACTAATTGTAAACAGATTTCCCATCCTCTCCTCTCTTCCCCACGCTTCCTCCCCAGCACACACACTCCCATGCCCCGCCTTCTTTCCGCTCTAACCACAAGCAAAGGATAATGGTCTGTTGGAAATTACCAAGCAGTTAAGGCAGTGCTCCTGGAATTAAGGAGAAATAGACAAGGGCCCAGCTGGAGGTTGAACAGAAAGGAGTCTCCAGTGGCTGCTCTGCACATCTGGATGTTTGCAGCAGCGTCCCTGCTTTCTGAGTCTGACGAGGGCACTGGAGAGCTGGGATTTCTTTCTTGGATGATAAGATGAGCATTCTGAGACATGATGTTGGAAAGACCTGGGAATGCCATAGAGCTCTTGGCAGGAGACACAACTTATGGATGCTGAGCTGATGCAGCTATGAAGAAGACTCCTACTGAGAGGTCATCTTTCACTGTCCCCTGGGCTCTTGTGCTTCTTATGGCCCTGAGGAAGTCACCTACAACCGAGGAGGTTCCCTGAACTAGTAAGGACTTAGTGTGCTGTTGGCGGCAGCACCCTTGAATTGATGGGTTTATGGGGAGCATGACCTGGGGTTAGTGCTGGTGATACAATGGAGCTTACCCAGCACCCTTGGGTCCTGCTTCACTTCTCTGTGGATTCTCCCTCCAGCCATCGTGGTAGACAGTTTTGCAAGCTTCTCCCCACATCATCACAGTAGCTCTGAATATCTTGTGCCTTCTGTCCTGACATTAAGGGTCAAAGTGTATACCCGCCCCCCGCCGGGCTTGGTGGCTCAGCCTGTAATCCCGCGCCTTTGGGAGGCTGAGGTGAGTGGATTGCCTGAGCCCGCGGGTTCGAGACCCACCTGGGCAGCGAGACTTTATCTCTACAATAAATCAAAAAATCAGCCA